>NW_026906221.1:105000-127500 GCF_033807715.1 Cololabis saira
ATCCAAGAACTAACCAGGCCCGACCCTGCTTAGCTTCCGAGATCAGATGAGATCAGGCGCATCCAGGCTGGTATGGCCGTAAGCAGAAGCTGCTGCTTGAAATACCTCTTATATGGAGTTGAAGATAAGTCATAGAATATAAGTCATTGATTTGTTGGTTTTATTTGTTGGAGTTAAAGTGCCTTAACCATGTGCAAAACACTTTAGGACGTGAGCTGTCGCTGTTACCACGTTGAAATATGTGTGGCTAGATTAAGCGAGAGCGTTCTCTGCTGGTTGAAAAAGCTTACAGCATCTGGTATTCCCAGGCGGTCTCCCAACCAAGTACTAACCAGGCCCGACCCTGCTTAGCTTCCGAGATCAGACGAGATCGGGCGCATCCAGGCTGGTATGGCCGTGAGCAGAAGTTGCAGCTTGAAATACCTCTTATATGGAGTTGAAGATAAGTCATAGAATATATGTCATTGATTTGTTGGTTTTATTTGTTGGAGTTAAAGTGCCTTAACCATGTGCAAAACACTTTAGGACGAGAGCTGTCGCTGTTACCACGTTGAAATATGTGCGGGTAGATTAAGCGAGAGCCCTCTCTGCTGTTGGAAAAAGCTTACAGCACCTGGTATTCCCAGGCGGTCTCCCATCCAAGTACTAACCAGGCCCGACCCTGCTTAGCTTCCGAGATCAGACGAGTTCGGGCGCATCCAGGCTGGTATGGCCCTATGCAGAAGCTGCAGCTTGAAATACCTCTTATATGGAGTTGAAGATAAGTCATATAATATAAGTCATTGATTTGTTGGTGATAATAATTTAGAAGCGCTTATTTGTTGGAGTTAAAGTGCCTTAACCATGTGCAAAACACTTTAGGACGTGAGCTGTCGCTGTTACCACGTTGAAATATGTGTGGCTAGATTAAGCAAGAGCGTTCTCTGCTGGTTGAAAAAGCTTACAGCACCTGGTATTCCCAGGCGGTCTCCCATCCAAGTACTACCCAGGCCCGACCCTGCTTAGCTTCCGAGATCAGACGAGATCGGGCGCATCCAGGCTGGTATGGCCGTAAGCTGAAGCTGCAGCTTGAAATACCTCTGATATGGAGTTGAAGATAAGTATATAATACAAGTCATTGATTTGTTGGTGATAATAATTTAGAAGCGCTTATTTGTTGGAGTTAAAGTGCCTTAACCATGTGCAAAACACTTTAGGACGTGAGCTGCCGCTGTTACCACGTTGAAATATGTGTGGGTAGATTAAGCGAGAGCGTTCTCTGCTGGTTGAAAAAGCTTACAGCACCTGGTATTCCCAGGCGGTCTCCCATCCAAGTACTAACCAGGCTCGACCCTGCTTAGCTTCCGAGATCAGACGAGATCGGGCGCATCCAGGCTGGTATGGCCGTAAGCAGAAGTTGCAGCTTGAAATACCTCTTATATGGAGTTGAAGATAAGTCATAGAATATATGTCATTGATTTGTTGGTTTTATTTGTTGGAGTTAAAGTGCCTTAACCATGTGCAAAACACTTTAGGACGAGATCTGTCGCTGTTACCACGTTGAAATATGTTTGGGTAGATTAAGCGAGAGTCCTCTTTGCTGGTTGAAAAAGCTTACAGCACCTGGTATTCCCAGGCGGTCTCCCATCCAAGTACTAACCAGGCCCGACCCTGCTTAGCTTCCGAGATCAGACGAGTTCGGGCGCATCCAGGCTGGTATGGCCCTAAGCAGAAGCTGCAGCTTGAAATACCTCTTATATGGAGTTGAAGATAAGTCATAGCATATAAGTCATTGATTTGTTGGTTTTATTTGTTGGAGTTAAAGTGCCTTAACCATGTGCAAAACACTTTAGGACGGGAGCTGTCGCTGTTACCACGTTGAAATATGTGTGGGTAGATTAAGCGAGACCGCTCTCTGCAGGTTGAAAATGCTTACAGCACCTGGTATTCCCAGGCGGTCTCCCATCCAAGTACTAACCAGGCCCGACCCTGCTTAGCTTCCGAGATCAGACGAGATTGGGCGCATCCAGGCTGGTATGGCCGTAAGCAGAAGCTGCTGCTTGAAATACCTCTTATATGGAGTTGAAGATAAGTAATATAATATAAGTCATTGATTTGTTGGTGATAATAATTTAGAAGCGCTTATTTGTTGGAGTTAAAGTGCCTTAAACATGTGAAAAACACTTTAGGACGTGAGCTGTCGCTGTTACCACGTTGAAATATGTGTGCGTAGATTAAGCGAGAGCGCTCTCTGCTGGTTGAAAATGCTTACAGCACCTGGTATTCCCAGGCGGTCTCCCATCCAAGTACTAACCAGGCCCTACCCTGCTTAGCTTCCGAGATCAGACGAGATCGGGCGCTTCCAGGCTGGTATTGCCGTAAGCAGAAGCTCCTGCTTGAAATACCTCTTATATGGAGTTGAAGATAAGTCATAGAATAAAAGTCATTGATTTGTTGGTTTTATTTGTTGGAGTTAAAGTGCCTTAACTATGTGCAAAACACTTTAGGACGTGAGCTGTCGCTGTTACCACGTTGAAATATGTGTGGGTAGATTAAGCGAGAGCGTTCTCTGCTGGTTGAAAAAGCTTACAGCACCTGGTATTCCCAGGCGGTCTCCCATCCAAGTACTAACCAGGCCCGACCCTGCTTAGCTTCCGAGATCAGACGAGATCGGGCGCATCCAGGCTGGTATGGCCGTAAGCAGATGCTGCAGCTTGAAATACCTCTTATATGGAGTTGAAGATAAGTCATAGAATATAAGTCATTGATTTGTTGGTTTTATTTGTCGGAGTTAAAGTGCCTTAACCATGTGCAAAACACTTTAGGACGTGAGCTGTCGCTGTTACCACGTTGAAATATGTGTGGTTAAATTAAGCGAGAGCGCTCTCTGCTGGTTGAAAAAGCTTACAGCACCTGGTATTCCCAGGCGGTCTCCCATCCAAGTACTAACCAAGCCCGACCCTGCTTAGCTTCCGAGATCAGACGAGATCGGGCGCATCCAGGCTGGTATGGCCTTAAGCAGAAGCTGCAGCTTGAAATACGTCTGATATGGAGTTGAAGATAAGTCATAATATAAGTCATTGATTTGTTGGTGATAATAATTTAGAAGCGCTTATTTGTTGGAGTTAAAGTGCCTTAACCATGTGCAAAACACTTTAGGACGTGAGCTGTCGCTGTTACCACGTTGAAATATGTGTGGGTAGATTAAGCGAGAGTGTTCTCTGCTGGTTGAAAAAGCTTACAGCACCTGGTATTCCCAGGCGGTCTCCCATCCAAGAACTAACCAGGCCCGACCCTGCTTAGCTTCCGAGATCAGACGAGATCAGGCGCATCCAGGCTGGTATGGCCGTAAGCAGAAGCTGCTGCTTGAAATACCTCTTATATGGAGTTGAAGATAAGTCATAGAATATAAGTCATTGATTTGTTGGTTTTATTTGTTGGAGTTAAAGTGCCTTAACCATGTGCAAAACACTTTAGGACGTGAGCTGTCGCTGTTACCACGTTGAAATATGTGTGGCTAGATTAAGCGAGAGCGTTCTCTGCTGGTTGAAAAAGCTTACAGCACCTGGTATTCCCAGGCGGTCTCCCACCCAAGTACTAACCAGGCCCGACCCTGCTTAGCTTCCGAGATCAGACGAGATCGGGCGCATCCAGGCTGGTATGGCCGTGAGCAGAAGTTGCAGCTTGAAATACCTCTTATATGGAGTTGAAGATAAGTCATAGAATATATGTCATTGATTTGTTGGTTTTATTTGTTGGAGTTAAAGTGCCTTAACCATGTGCAAAACACTTTAGGACGAGAGCTGTCGCTGTTACCACGTTGAAATATGTGCGGGTAGATTAAGCGAGAGCCCTCTCTGCTGTTGGAAAAAGCTTACAGCACCTGGTATTCCCAGGCGGTCTCCCATCCAAGTACTAACCAGGCCCGACCCTGCTTAGCTTCCGAGATCAGACGAGTTCGGGCGCATCCAGGCTGGTATGGCCCTATGCAGAAGCTGCAGCTTGAAATACCTCTTATATGGAGTTGAAGATAAGTCATATAATATAAGTCATTGATTTGTTGGTGATAATAATTTAGAAGCGCTTATTTGTTGGAGTTAAAGTGCCTTAACCATGTGCAAAACACTTTAGGACGTGAGCTGTCGCTGTTACCACGTTGAAATATGTGTGGCTAGATTAAGCAAGAGCGTTCTCTGCTGGTTGAAAAAGCTTACAGCACCTGGTATTCCCAGGCGGTCTCCCATCCAAGTACTACCCAGGCCCGACCCTGCTTAGCTTCCGAGATCAGACGAGATCGGGCGCATCCAGGCTGGTATGGCCGTAAGCAGAAGCTGCAGCTTGAAATATCTCTTATATGGAGTTGAAGATAAGTCATAGCATATAAGTCATTGATTTGTTGGTTTTATTTGTTGGAGTTAAAGTGCCTTAACCATGTGCAAAACACTTTAGGACGTGAGCTGTCGCTGTTACCACGTTGAAATATGTGTGGGTAGATTAAGCGAGAGCGCTCTCTGCTGGTGAAAATGCTTACAGCACCTGGTATTCCCAGGCGGTCTCCCATCCAAGTACTAACCAGGCCCGACCCTGCTTAGCTTCCGAGATCAGACGAGATCGGGCGCATCCAGGCTGGTATGGCCGTAAGCTGAAGCTGCAGCTTGAAATACCTCTGATATGGAGTTGAAGATAAGTATATAATACAAGTCATTGATTTGTTGGTGATAATAATTTAGAAGCGCTTATTTGTTGGAGTTAAAGTGCCTTAACCATGTGCAAAACACTTTAGGACGTGAGCTGCCGCTGTTACCACGTTGAAATATGTGTGGGTAGATTAAGCGAGAGCGTTCTCTGCTGGTTGAAAAAGCTTACAGCACCTGGTATTCCCAGGCGGTCTCCCATCCAAGTACTAACCAGGCTCGACCCTGCTTAGCTTCCGAGATCAGACGAGATCGGGCGCATCCAGGCTGGTATGGCCGTAAGCAGAAGTTGCAGCTTGAAATACCTCTTATATGGAGTTGAAGATAAGTCATAGAATATATGTAATTGATTTGTTGGTTTTATTTGTTGGAGTTAAAGTGCCTTAACCATGTGCAAAACACTTTAGGACGAGAGCTGTCGCTGTTACCACGTTGAAATATGTTTGGGTAGATTAAGCGAGAGTCCTCTCTGCTGGTTGAAAAAGCTTACAGCACCTGGTATTCCCAGGCGGTCTCCCATCCAAGTACTAACCAGGCCCGACCCTGCTTAGCTTCCGAGATCAGACGAGTTCGGGCGCATCCAGGCTGGTATGGCCCTAAGCAGAAGCTGCAGCTTGAAATACCTCTTATATGGAGTTGAAGATAAGTCATAGCATATAAGTCATTGATTTGTTGGTTTTATTTGTTGGAGTTAAAGTGCCTTAACCATGTGCAAAACACTTTAGGACGGGAGCTGTCGCTGTTACCACGTTGAAATATGTGTGGGTAGATTAAGCGAGACCGCTCTCTGCAGGTTGAAAATGCTTACAGCAACTGGTATTCCCAGGCGGTCTCCCATCCAAGTACTAACCAGGCCCGACCCTGCTTAGCTTCCGAGATCAGACGAGATTGGGCGCATCCAGGCTGGTATGGCCGTAAGCAGAAGCTGCTGCTTGAAATACCTCTTATATGGAGTTGAAGATAAGTAATATAATATAAGTCATTGATTTGTTGGTGATAATAATTTAGAAGCGCTTATTTGTTGGAGTTAAAGTGCCTTAAACATGTGAAAAACACTTTAGGACGTGAGCTGTCGCTGTTACCACGTTGAAATATGTGTGCGTAGATTAAGCGAGAGCGCTCTCTGCTGGTTGAAAATGCTTACAGCACCTGGTATTCCCAGGCGGTCTCCCATCCAAGTACTAACCAGGCCCTACCCTGCTTAGCTTCCGAGATCAGACGAGATCGGGCGCTTCCAGGCTTGTATTGCCGTAAGCAGAAGCTCCTGCTTGAAATACCTCTTATATGGAGTTGAAGATAAGTCATAGAATAAAAGTCATTGATTTGTTGGTTTTATTTGTTGGAGTTAAAGTGCCTTAACTATGTGCAAAACACTTTATGACGTGAGCTGTCGCTGTTACCACGTTGAAATATGTGTGGGTAGATTAAGCGAGAGCGTTCTCTGCTGGTTGAAAAAGCTTACAGCACCTGGTATTCCCAGGCGGTCTCCCATCCAAGTACTAACCAGGCCCGACCCTGCTTAGCTTCCGAGATCAGACGAGATCGGGCGCATCCAGGCTGGTATGGCCGTAAGCAGATGCTGCAGCTTGAAATACCTCTTATATGGAGTTGAAGATAAGTCATAGAATATAAGTCATTGATTTGTTGGTTTTATTTGTCGGAGTTAAAGTGCCTTAACCATGTGCAAAACACTTTAGGACGTGAGCTGTCGCTGTTACCACGTTGAAATATGTGTGGTTAAATTAAGCGAGAGCGCTCTCTGCTGGTTGAAAAAGCTTACAGCACCTGGTATTCCCAGGCGGTCTCCCATCCAAGTACTAACCAAGCCCTACCCTGCTTAGCTTCCGAGATCAGACGAGATCGGGCGCATCCAGGCTGGTATGGCCTTAAGCAGAAGCTGCAGCTTGAAATACGTCTGATATGGAGTTGAA
Organism: Cololabis saira; assembly: GCF_033807715.1. Classification (NCBI taxonomy): domain Eukaryota; kingdom Metazoa; phylum Chordata; class Actinopteri; order Beloniformes; family Belonidae; genus Cololabis; species Cololabis saira. The sequence continues at coordinate 111,605 of NW_026906221.1, forward strand.
GATAAGTCATAATATAAGTCATTGATTTGTTGGTGATAATAATTTAGAAGCGCTTATTTGTTGGAGTTAAAGTGCCTTAACCATGTGCAAAACACTTTAGGACGTGAGCTGTCGCTGTTACCACGTTGAAATATGTGTGGGTAGATTAAGCGAGAGTGTTCTCTGCTGGTTGAAAAAGCTTACAGCACCTGGTATTCCCAGGCGGTCTCCCATCCAAGTACTAACCAGGCCCGACCCTGCTTAGCTTCCGAGATCAGACGAGATCAGGCGCATCCAGGCTGGTATGGCCGTAAGCAGAAGCTGCTGCTTGAAATACCTCTTATATGGAGTTGAAGATAAGTCATAGAATATAAGTCATTGATTTGTTGGTTTTATTTGTTGGAGTTAAAGTGCCTTAACCATGTGCAAAACACTTTAGGACGTGAGCTGTCGCTGTTACCACGTTGAAATATGTGTGGCTAGATTAAGCGAGAGCGTTCTCTGCTGGTTGAAAAAGCTTACAGCACCTGGTATTCCCAGGCGGTCTCCCACCCAAGTACTAACCAGGCCCGACCCTGCTTAGCTTCCGAGATCAGACGAGATCGGGCGCATCCAGGCTGGTATGGCCGTGAGCAGAAGTTGCAGCTTGAAATACCTCTTATATGGAGTTGAAGATAAGTCATAGAATATATGTCATTGATTTGTTGGTTTTATTTGTTGGAGTTAAAGTGCCTTAACCATGTGCAAAACACTTTAGGACGAGAGCTGTCGCTGTTACCACGTTGAAATATGTGCGGGTAGATTAAGCGAGAGCCCTCTCTGCTGTTGGAAAAAGCTTACAGCACCTGGTATTCCCAGGCGGTCTCCCATCCAAGTACTAACCAGGCCCGACCCTGCTTAGCTTCCGAGATCAGACGAGTTCGGGCGCATCCAGGCTGGTATGGCCCTATGCAGAAGCTGCAGCTTGAAATACCTCTTATATGGAGTTGAAGATAAGTCATATAATATAAGTCATTGATTTGTTGGTGATAATAATTTAGAAGCGCTTATTTGTTGGAGTTAAAGTGCCTTAACCATGTGCAAAACACTTTAGGACGTGAGCTGTCGCTGTTACCACGTTGAAATATGTGTGGCTAGATTAAGCAAGAGCGTTCTCTGCTGGTTGAAAAAGCTTACAGCACCTGGTATTCCCAGGCGGTCTCCCATCCAAGTACTACCCAGGCCCGACCCTGCTTAGCTTCCGAGATCAGACGAGATCGGGCGCATCCAGGCTGGTATGGCCGTAAGCAGAAGCTGCAGCTTGAAATATCTCTTATATGGAGTTGAAGATAAGTCATAGCATATAAGTCATTGATTTGTTGGTTTTATTTGTTGGAGTTAAAGTGCCTTAACCATGTGCAAAACACTTTAGGACGTGAGCTGTCGCTGTTACCACGTTGAAATATGTGTGGGTAGATTAAGCGAGAGCGCTCTCTGCTGGTTGAAAATGCTTACAGCACCTGGTATTCCCAGGCGGTCTCCCATCCAAGTACTAACCAGGCCCGACCCTGCTTAGCTTCCGAGATCAGACGAGATCGGGCGCATCCAGGCTGGTATGGCCGTAAGCTGAAGCTGTAGCTTGAAATACCTCTGATATGGAGTTGAAGATAAGTATATAATACAAGTCATTGATTTGTTGGTGATAATAATTTAGAAGCGCTTATTTGTTGGATTTAAAGTGCCTTAACCATGTGCAAAACACTTTAGGACGTGAGCTGCCGCTGTTACCACGTTGAAATATGTGTGGGTAGATTAAGCGAGAGCGTTCTCTGCTGGTTGAAAAAGCTTACAGCACCTGGTATTCCCAGGCGGTCTCCCATCCAAGTACTAAAAAGGCTCGACCCTGCTTAGCTTCCGAGATCAGACGAGATCGGGCGCATCCAGGCTGGTATGGCCGTAAGCAGAAGTTGCAGCTTGAAATACCTCTTATATGGAGTTGAAGATAAGTCATAGAATATATGTCATTGATTTGTTGGTTTTATTTGTTGGAGTTAAAGTGCCTTAACCATGTGCAAAACACTTTAGGACGAGAGCTGTCGCTGTTACCACGTTGAAATATGTTTGGGTAGATTAAGCGAGAGTCCTCTCTGCTGGTTGAAAAAGCTTACAGCACCTGGTATTCCCAGGCGGTCTCCCATCCAAGTACTAACCAGGCCCGACCCTGCTTAGCTTCCGAGATCAGACGAGTTCGGGCGCATCCAGGCTGGTATGGCCCTAAGCAGAAGCTGCAGCTTGAAATACCTCTTATATGGAGTTGAAGATAAGTCATAGCATATAAGTCATTGATTTGTTGGTTTTATTTGTTGGAGTTAAAGTGCCTTAACCATGTGCAAAACACTTTAGGACGGGAGCTGTCGCTGTTACCACGTTGAAATATGTGTGGGTAGATTAAGCGAGACCGCTCTCTGCAGGTTGAAAAAACTTACAGCACCTGGTATTCCCAGGCGGTCTCCCATCCAAGTACTAACCAGGCCCAACCCTGCTTAGCTTCCGAGATCAGACGAGATCGGGCGCATCCAGGCTGGTATGGCCGAAAGCAGAAGCTGCAGCTTGAAATACCTCTTATATGGAGTTGAAGATAAGTCATAGAATATAAGTCATTGATCTGTTGGTTTTATTTGTTGGAGTTAAAGTGCCTTAACCATGTGGAAAACACTTTAGGACGTGAGCTGTCGCTGTTACCACGTTGAAATATGTGTGGGTAGATTACAGTTTTTCTCAGTCGCTTTGGTGCTATTCTCAGATCACTCTTAACATTTGCACAACACTTAGTGCATTTCTCAGAACAATTATCACAAACTGCAAAACCTAGTGGATGACCTGCAAAAGCGCGTCACTTGCTCAAAATGGATTGTCTATCCCTCAAAAGCAAGTACTCATGTCAATGAAACTGCCAGTGTCGTCAAAATGAGAAGTCCTGTCACCATCGTTTATGAGCATGATAGTCAAATGGCTTTGTCATGTTTTCATTAGGACACTATATTCTCTAAGAGTTTTCTAATGTAAAAAAAAAGGTCAGGACTTGGTGACACTACCTGAAAATGCTCAAGGCAGAACTATACACTACTTGTACAGCCATTTGAAAACTACAGTAAAGTTACACATTGCTGTAGTTAGGGGAGTAACTGAGTACAAGACACTGAATATGTATGTTTCACATTTTTACTGTATGCTCTTTGCAATTCTACAGCATTGTGCAAAAGAAAAATACACTACAGTCACTAATTTACTGTAGAACAAACATAAGAAACACCTTTTTGGTAAAGCTGTGCACAAATGTGAACAATACACTATAGCAGTACATATTCTAACTGAACATAGGTACAGTAAATCATTCTGGCACATCCAGACGTTCCTGTCTGTCTGGCCACATATTTTCATCTACATCACAACGGATATCATCCCTTGCAATGCAACGAGGAAAGTATCTTCTGGAGTGGCGAATCCACCCTCTGCATGAATCTGCTGTGATGTCGTCACATGCTGCATCCATGGCTGCTTGCAGGGCCATTTGTGTATGTGGACGCCGGTCATAAACCTTCCACCTCCAAGCAGAAAAAAACTCCTCAATCGGATTAAGGAATGGGGAGTAGGGAGGGAGATACTCGACCAGCATCCTGTCATCATGTGCCGCAAACCACTGCCTGACCAGAGGTGAAAGGTGAAAACGGACATTATCCCATACAACCACATAATTGCTCTGTTGGCCTCCACCCCTCTCATTCTCGGGGATTATATCCCTGTAAAGAGAGTCTAAAAAAGGGAGCAGGTGTTGTGTATCATATGGACCAATGCGTGGGATATGGGTGAGGACTCCATTCTCCGAGATGGCTGCACACATTGTGATATTTCCTCCGCGTTGGCCTGGGATGTCAGTGGTTGCAACTAAATGCTTCACACACCTCCTCATGAGTGAAAACTGAAGTTCACCTGAGAGCAATTGTTCAATTTAGAGAGATTTCCAGGAAAAAATGATAAAGAAAGGTATTACAGTAAATTAGCTTGACACAATTTGATAACTTGTTCAACAATTTTGTATGTAATGACTAAAGCAATGAAATGAGGACTATTAGTTTTTTAGGAAATGACTATTCAGCGTCCATAAGTATAGTTCATTTTGACTGACATGACATAAACAAATGATAATGTTGTAAAACAGTAGAGAATTGTATGAGAGCAACTGATACATGTCCAAAAGCATTTGCAATTTGTTCAGAGGAAGGAGAAACTGCTACTATGATGTGGACAAAGGACTACATGTTGTGGAGGTTGAACTAATAGTTATGAGAACTTTCATTCTGATCTGAGAATAGCACCAAAGCGACTGAGAAAAACTGTAAGCGAGAGCGCTCTCTGCTGGTTGAAAAAGCTTACAGCACCTGGTATTCCCAGGCGGTCTCCCATCCAAGTACTAACCAGGCCCGATCCTGCTTAGCTTCTGAGATCAGACGAGATCGGGCGCATCCAGGCTGGTATGGCCGTAAGCTGAAGCTCCAGCTTGAAATACTTCTTATATGGAGTTGAAGATAAGTATATAATACAAGTCATTGATTTGTTGGTGATAATAATTTAGAAGCGCTTATTTGTTGGAGTTAAAGTGCCTTAACCATGTGCAAAACACTTTAGGACGTGAGCTGTCGCTGTTACCACGTTGAAATATGTGTGGGTAGATTAAGCGAGAGCGCTCTCTGCAGGTTGAAAAAGCTTACAGCACCTGGTATTCCCAGGCGGTCTCCCATCCAAGTACTAACCAGGCCCGACCCTGCTTAGCTTCCGAGATCAGACGAGATCGGGCGCATCCAGGCTGGTATGGCCGTAAGCAGAAGCTGCAGCTTGAAATACCTCTTATATGGAGTTGAAGATAAGTCATAGAATATAAGTCATTGATCTGTTGGTTTTATTTGTTGGAGTTAAAGTGCCTTAACCATGTGCAAAACACTTTAGGACGTGAGCTGTCGCTGTTACCACGTTGAAATATGTGTGGGTAGATTAAGCGAGAGCGCTCTCTGCAGGTTGAAAAAGCTTACAGCACCTGGTATTCCCAGGCGGTCTCCCATCCAAGTACTAACCAGGCCCGACCCTGCTTAGCTTCCGAGATTAGACGAGACCGGGCGCATCCAGGCTGGTATAGCCGTAAGCAGATGCTGCAGCTTGAAATACCTCTTATATGGAGTTGAAGATAAGTCATAGAATATAAGTCATTGATTTGTTGGTTTTATTTGTCGGAGTTAAAGTGCCTTAACCATGTGCAAAACACTTTAGGACGTGAGCTGTCGCTGTTACCACGTTGAAATATGTGTGGTTAAATTAAGCGAGAGCGCTCTCTGCTGGTTGAAAAAGCTTACAGCACCTGGTATTCCCAGGCGGTCTCCCATCCAAGTACTAACCAAGCCCGACCCTGCTTAGCTTCCGAGATCAGACGAGATCGGGCGCATCCAGGCTGGTATGGCCTTAAGCAGAAGCTGCAGCTTGAAATACGTCTGATATGGAGTTGAAGATAAGTCATAATATAAGTCATTGATTTGTTGGTGATAATAATTTAGAAGCGCTTATTTGTTGGAGTTAAAGTGCCTTAACCATGTGCAAAACACTTTAGGACGTGAGCTGTCGCTGTTACCACGTTGAAATATGTGTGGGTAGATTAAGCGAGAGTGTTCTCTGCTGGTTGAAAAAGCTTACAGCACCTGGTATTCCCAGGCGGTCTCCCATCCAAGAACTAACCAGGCCCGACCCTGCTTAGCTTCCGAGATCAGACGAGATCAGGCGCATCCAGGCTGGTATGGCCGTAAGCAGAATCTGCTGCTTGAAATACCTCTTATATGGAGTTGAAGATAAGTCATAGAATATAAGTCATTGATTTGTTGGTTTTATTTGTTGGAGTTAAAGTGCCTTAACCATGTGCAAAACACTTTAGGACGTGAGCTGTCGCTGTTACCACGTTGAAATATGTGTGGCTAGATTAAGCGAGAGCGTTCTCTGCTGGTTGAAAAAGCTTACAGCATCTGGTATTCCCAGGCGGTCTCCCAACCAAGTACTAACCAGGCCCGACCCTGCTTAGCTTCCGAGATCAGACGAGATCGGGCGCATCCAGGCTGGTATGGCCGTGAGCAGAAGTTGCAGCTTGAAATACCTCTTATATGGAGTTGAAGATAAGTCATAGAATATATGTCATTGATTTGTTGGTTTTATTTGTTGGAGTTAAAGTGCCTTAACCATGTGCAAAACACTTTAGGACGAGAGCTGTCGCTGTTACCACGTTGAAATATGTGCGGGTAGATTAAGCGAGAGCCCTCTCTGCTGTTGGAAAAAGCTTACAGCACCTGGTATTCCCAGGCGGTCTCCCATCCAAGTACTAACCAGGCCCGACCCTGCTTAGCTTCCGAGATCAGACGAGTTCGGGCGCATCCAGGCTGGTATGGCCCTATGCAGAAGCTGCAGCTTGAAATACCTCTTATATGGAGTTGAAGATAAGTCATATAATATAAGTCATTGATTTGTTGGTGATAATAATTTAGAAGCGCTTATTTGTTGGAGTTAAAGTGCCTTAACCATGTGCAAAACACTTTAGGACGTGAGCTGTCGCTGTTACCACGTTGAAATATGTGTGGCTAGATTAAGCAAGAGCGTTCTCTGCTGGTTGAAAAAGCTTACAGCACCTGGTATTCCCAGGCGGTCTCCCATCCAAGTACTACCCAGGCCCGACCCTGCTTAGCTTCCGAGATCAGACGAGATCGGGCGCATCCAGGCTGGTATGGCCGTAAGCTGAAGCTGCAGCTTGAAATACCTCTGATATGGAGTTGAAGATAAGTATATAATACAAGTCATTGATTTGTTGGTGATAATAATTTAGAAGCGCTTATTTGTTGGAGTTAAAGTGCCTTAACCATGTGCAAAACACTTTAGGACGTGAGCTGCCGCTGTTACCACGTTGAAATATGTGTGGGTAGATTAAGCGAGAGCGTTCTCTGCTGGTTGAAAAAGCTTACAGCACCTGGTATTCCCAGGCGGTCTCCCATCCAAGTACTAACCAGGCTCGACCCTGCTTAGCTTCCGAGATCAGACGAGATCGGGCGCATCCAGGCTGGTATGGCCGTAAGCAGAAGTTGCAGCTTGAAATACCTCTTATATGGAGTTGAAGATAAGTCATAGAATATATGTCATTGATTTGTTGGTTTTATTTGTTGGAGTTAAAGTGCCTTAACCATGTGCAAAACACTTTAGGACGAGAGCTGTCGCTGTTACCACGTTGAAATATGTTTGGGTAGATTAAGCGAGAGTCCTCTCTGCTGGTTGAAAAAGCTTACAGCACCTGGTATTCCCAGGCGGTCTCCCATCCAAGTACTAACCAGGCCCGACCCTGCTTAGCTTCCGAGATCAGACGAGTTCGGGCGCATCCAGGCTGGTATGGCCCTAAGCAGAAGCTGCAGCTTGAAATACCTCTTATATGGAGTTGAAGATAAGTCATAGCATATAAGTCATTGATTTGTTGGTTTTATTTGTTGGAGTTAAAGTGCCTTAACCATGTGCAAAACACTTTAGGACGGGAGCTGTCGCTGTTACCACGTTGAAATATGTGTGGGTAGATTAAGCGAGACCGCTCTCTGCAGGTTGAAAATGCTTACAGCACCTGGTATTCCCAGGCGGTCTCCCATCCAAGTACTAACCAGGCCCGACCCTGCTTAGCTTCCGAGATCAGACGAGATTGGGCGCATCCAGGCTGGTATGGCCGTAAGCAGAAGCTGCTGCTTGAAATACCTCTTATATGGAGTTGAAGATAAGTAATATAATATAAGTCATTGATTTGTTGGTGATAATAATTTAGAAGCGCTTATTTGTTGGAGTTAAAGTGCCTTAAACATGTGAAAAACACTTTAGGACGTGAGCTGTCGCTGTTACCACGTTGAAATATGTGTGCGTAGATTAAGCGAGAGCGCTCTCTGCTGGTTGAAAATGCTTACAGCACCTGGTATTCCCAGGCGGTCTCCCATCCAAGTACTAACCAGGCCCTACCCTGCTTAGCTTCCGAGATCAGACGAGATCGGGCGCTTCCAGGCTGGTATTGCCGTAAGCAGAAGCTCCTGCTTGAAATACCTCTTATATGGAGTTGAAGATAAGTCATAGAATAAAAGTCATTGATTTGTTGGTTTTATTTGTTGGAGTTAAAGTGCCTTAACTATGTGCAAAACACTTTAGGACGTGAGCTGTCGCTGTTACCACGTTGAAATATGTGTGGGTAGATTAAGCGAGAGCGTTCTCTGCTGGTTGAAAAAGCTTACAGCACCTGGTATTCCCAGGCGGTCTCCCATCCAAGTACTAACCAGGCCCGACCCTGCTTAGCTTCCGAGATCAGACGAGATCGGGCGCATCCAGGCTGGTATGGCCGTAAGCAGATGCTGCAGCTTGAAATACCTCTTATATGGAGTTGAAGATAAGTCATAGAATATAAGTCATTGATTTGTTGGTTTTATTTGTCGGAGTTAAAGTGCCTTAACCATGTGCAAAACACTTTAGGACGTGAGCTGTCGCTGTTACCACGTTGAAATATGTGTGGTTAAATTAAGCGAGAGCGCTCTCTGCTGGTTGAAAAAGCTTACAGCACCTGGTATTCCCAGGCGGTCTCCCATCCAAGTACTAACCAAGCCCGACCCTGCTTAGCTTCCGAGATCAGACGAGATCGGGCGCATCCAGGCTGGTATGGCCTTAAGCAGAAGCTGCAGCTTGAAATACGTCTGATATGGAGTTGAAGATAAGTCATAATATAAGTCATTGATTTGTTGGTGATAATAATTTAGAAGCGCTTATTTGTTGGAGTTAAAGTGCCTTAACCATGTGCAAAACACTTTAGGACGTGAGCTGTCGCTGTTACCACGTTGAAATATGTGTGGGTAGATTAAGCGAGAGTGTTCTCTGCTGGTTGAAAAAGCTTACAGCACCTGGTATTCCCAGGCGGTCTCCCATCCAAGAACTAACCAGGCCCGACCCTGCTTAGCTTCCGAGATCAGACGAGATCAGGCGCATCCAGGCTGGTATGGCCGTAAGCAGAAGCTGCTGCTTGGAATACCTCTTATATGGAGTTGAAGATAAGTCATAGAATATAAGTCATTGATTTGTTGGTTTTATTTGTTGGAGTTAAAGTGCCTTAACCATGTGCAAAACACTTTAGGACGTGAGCTGTCGCTGTTACCACGTTGAAATATGTGTGGCTAGATTAAGCGAGAGCGTTCTCTGCTGGTTGAAAAAGCTTACAGCACCTGGTATTCCCAGGCGGTCTCCCACCCAAGTACTAACCAGGCCCGACCCTGCTTAGCTTCCGAGATCAGACGAGATCGGGCGCATCCAGGCTGGTATGGCCGTGAGCAGAAGTTGCAGCTTGAAATACCTCTTATATGGAGTTGAAGATAAGTCATAGAATATAAGTCATTGATTTGTTGGTGATAATAATTTAGAAGCGCTTATTTGTTGGAGTTAAAGTGCCTTAACCATGTGCAAAACACTTTAGGACGTGAGCTGTCGCTGTTACCACGTTGAAATATGTGTGGCTAGATTAAGCAAGAGCGTTCTCTGCTGGTTGAAAAAGCTTACAGCACCTGGTATTCCCAGGCGGTCTCCCATCCAAGTACTACCCAGGCCCGACCCTGCTTAGCTTCCGAGATCAGACGAGATCGGGCGCATCCAGGCTGGTATGGCCGTAAGCTGAAGCTGCAGCTTGAAATACCTCTGATATGGAGTTGAAGATAAGTATATAATACAAGTCATTGATTTGTTGGTGATAATAATTTAGAAGCGCTTATTTGTTGGAGTTAAAGTGCCTTAACCATGTGCAAAACACTTTAGGACGTGAGCTGCCGCTGTTACCACGTTGAAATATGTGTGGGTAGATTAAGCGAGAGCGTTCTCTGCTGGTTGAAAAAGCTTACAGCACCTGGTATTCCCAGGCGGTCTCCCATCCAAGTACTAACCAGGCTCGACCCTGCTTAGCTTCCGAGATCAGACGAGATCGGGCGCATCCAGGCTGGTATGGCCGTAAGCAGAAGTTGCAGCTTGAAATACCTCTTATATGGAGTTGAAGATAAGTCATAGAATATATGTCATTGATTTGTTGGTTTTATTTGTTGGAGTTAAAGTGCCTTAACCATGTGCAAAACACTTTAGGACGAGAGCTGTCGCTGTTACCACGTTGAAATATGTTTGGGTAGATTAAGCGAGAGTCCTCTCTGCTGGTTGAAAAAGCTTACAGCACCTGGTATTCCCAGGCGGTCTCCCATCCAAGTACTAACCAGGCCCGACCCTGCTTAGCTTCCGAGATCAGACGAGTTCGGGCGCATCCAGGCTGGTATGGCCCTAAGCAGAAGCTGCAGCTTGAAATACCTCTTATATGGAGTTGAAGATAAGTCATAGCATATAAGTCATTGATTTGTTGGTTTTATTTGTTGGAGTTAAAGTGCCTTAACCATGTGCAAAACACTTTAGGACGGGAGCTGTCGCTGTTACCACGTTGAAATATGTGTGGGTAGATTAAGCGAGACCGCTCTCTGCAGGTTGAAAATGCTTACAGCACCTGGTATTCCCAGGCGGTCTCCCATCCAAGTACTAACCAGGCCCGACCCTGCTTAGCTTCCGAGATCAGACGAGATTGGGCGCATCCAGGCTGGTATGGCCGTAAGCAGAAGCTGCTGCTTGAAATACCTCTTATATGGAGTTGAAGATAAGTAATATAATATAAGTCATTGATTTGTTGGTGATAATAATTTAGAAGCGCTTATTTGTTGGAGTTAAAGTGCCTTAAACATGTGAAAAACACTTTAGGACGTGAGCTGTCGCTGTTACCACGTTGAAATATGTGTGCGTAGATTAAGCGAGAGCGCTCTCTGCTGGTTGAAAATGCTTACAGCACCTGGTATTCCCAGGCGGTCTCCCATCCAAGTACTAACCAGGCCCTACCCTGCTTAGCTTCCGAGATCAGACGAGATCGGGCGCTTCCAGGCTGGTATTGCCGTAAGCAGAAGCTCCTGCTTGAAATACCTCTTATATGGAGTTGAAGATAAGTCATAGAATAAAAGTCATTGATTTGTTGGTTTTATTTGTTGGAGTTAAAGTGCCTTAACTATGTGCAAAACACTTTAGGACGTGAGCTGTCGCTGTTACCACGTTGAAATATGTGTGGGTAGATTAAGCGAGAGCGTTCTCTGCTGGTTGAAAAAGCTTACAGCACCTGGTATTCCCAGGCGGTCTCCCATCCAAGTACTAACCAGGCCCGACCCTGCTTAGCTTCCGAGATCAGACGAGATCGGGCGCATCCAGGCTGGTATGGCCGTAAGCAGATGCTGCAGCTTGAAATACCTCTTATATGGAGTTGAAGATAAGTCATAGAATATAAGTCATTGATTTGTTGGTTTTATTTGTCGGAGTTAAAGTGCCTTAACCATGTGCAAAACACCTTAGGACGTGAGCTGTCGCTGTTACCACGTTGAAATATGTGTGGTTAAATTAAGCGAGAGCGCTCTCTGCTGGTTGAAAAAGCTTACAGCACCTGGTATTCCCAGGCGGTCTCCCATCCAAGTACTAACCAAGCCCGACCCTGCTTAGCTTCCGAGATCAGACGAGATCGGGCGCATCCAGGCTGGTATGGCCTTAAGCAGAAGCTGCAGCTTGAAATACGTCTGATATGGAGTTGAAGATAAGTCATAATATAAGTCATTGATTTGTTGGTGATAATAATTTAGAAGCGCTTATTTGTTGGAGTTAAAGTGCCTTAACCATGTGCAAAACACTTTAGGACGTGAGCTGTCGCTGTTACCACGTTGAAATATGTGTGGGTAGATTAAGCGAGAGTGTTCTCTGCTGGTTGAAAAAGCTTACAGCACCTGGTATTCCCAGGCGGTCTCCCATCCAAGAACTAACCAGGCCCGACCCTGCTTAGCTTCCGAGATCAGACGAGATCAGGCGCATCCAGGCTGGTATGGCCGTAAGCAGAAGCTGCTGCTTGGAATACCTCTTATATGGAGTTGAAGATAAGTCATAGAATATAAGTCATTGATTTGTTGGTTTTATTTGTTGGAGTTAAAGTGCCTTAACCATGTGCAAAACACTTTAGGACGTGAGCTGTCGCTGTTACCACGTTGAAATATGTGTGGCTAGATTAAGCGAGAGCGTTCTCTGCTGGTTGAAAAAGCTTACAGCACCTGGTATTCCCAGGCGGTCTCCCACCCAAGTACTAACCAGGCCCGACCCTGCTTAGCTTCCGAGATCAGACGAGATCGGGCGCATCCAGGCTGGTATGGCCGTGAGCAGAAGTTGCAGCTTGAAATACCTCTTATATGGAGTTGAAGATAAGTCATAGAATATATGTCATTGATTTGTTGGTTTTATTTGTTGGAGTTAAAGTGCCTTAACCATGTGCAAAACACTTTAGGACGAGAGCTGTCGCTGTTACCACGTTGAAATATGTGCGGGTAGATTAAGCGAGAGCCCTCTCTGCTGTTGGAAAAAGCTTACAGCACCTGGTATTCCCAGGCGGTCTCCCATCCAAGTACTAACCAGGCCCGACCCTGCTTAGCTTCCGAGATCAGACGAGTTCGGGCGCATCCAGGCTGGTATGGCCCTATGCAGAAGCTGCAGCTTGAAATACCTCTTATATGGAGTTGAAGATAAGTCATATAATATAAGTCATTGATTTGTTGGTGATAATAATTTAGAAGCGCTTATTTGTTGGAGTTAAAGTGCCTTAACCATGTGCAAAACACTTTAGGACGTGAGCTGTCGCTGTTACCACGTTGAAATATGTGTGGCTAGATTAAGCAAGAGCGTTCTCTGCTGGTTGAAAAAGCTTACAGCACATGGTATTCCCAGGCGGTCTCCCATCCAAGTACTACCCAGGCCCGACCCTGCTTAGCTTCCGAGATCAGACGAGATCGGGCGCATCCAGGCTGGTATGGCCGTAAGCAGAAGCTGCAGCTTGAAATATCTCTTATATGGAGTTGAAGATAAGTCATAGCATATAAGTCATTGATTTGTTGGTTTTATTTGTTGGAGTTAAAGTGCCTTAACCATGTGCAAAACACTTTAGGACGTGAGCTGTCGCTGTTACCACGTTGAAATATGTGTGGGTAGATTAAGCGAGAGCGCTCTCTGCTGGTGAAAATGCTTACAGCACCTGGTATTCCCAGGCGGTCTCCCATCCAAGTACTAACCAGGCCCGACCCTGCTTAGCTTCCGAGATCAGACGAGATCGGGCGCATCCAGGCTGGTATGGCCGTAAGCTGAAGCTGCAGCTTGAAATACCTCTGATATGGAGTTGAAGATAAGTATATAATACAAGTCATTGATTTGTTGGTGATAATAATTTAGAAGCGCTTATTTGTTGGAGTTAAAGTGCCTTAACCATGTGCAAAACACTTTAGGACGTGAGCTGCCGCTGTTACCACGTTGAAATATGTGTGGGTAGATTAAGCGAGAGCGTTCTCTGCTGGTTGAAAAAGCTTACAGCACCTGGTATTCCCAGGCGGTCTCCCATCCAAGTACTAACCAGGCTCGACCCTGCTTAGCTTCCGAGATCAGACGAGATCGGGCGCATCCAGGCTGGTATGGCCGTAAGCAGAAGTTGCAGCTTGAAATACCTCTTATATGGAGTTGAAGATAAGTCATAGAATATATGTAATTGATTTGTTGGTTTTATTTGTTGGAGTTAAAGTGCCTTAACCATGTGCAAAACACTTTAGGACGAGAGCTGTCGCTGTTACCACGTTGAAATATGTTTGGGTAGATTAAGCGAGAGTCCTCTCTGCTGGTTGAAAAAGCTTACAGCACCTGGTATTCCCAGGCGGTCTCCCATCCAAGTACTAACCAGGCCCGACCCTGCTTAGCTTCCGAGATCAGACGAGTTTGGGCGCATCCAGGCTGGTATGGCCCTAAGCAGAAGCTGCAGCTTGAAATACCTCTTATATGGAGTTGAAGATAAGTCATAGCATATAAGTCATTGATTTGTTGGTTTTATTTGTTGGAGTTAAAGTGCCTTAACCATGTGCAAAACACTTTAGGACGGGAGCTGTCGCTGTTACCACGTTGAAATATGTGTGGGTAGATTAAGCGAGACCGCTCTCTGCAGGTTGAAAATGCTTACAGCAACTGGTATTCCCAGGCGGTCTCCCATCCAAGTACTAACCAGGCCCGACCCTGCTTAGCTTCCGAGATCAGACGAGATTGGGCGCATCCAGGCTGGTATGGCCGTAAGCAGAAGCTGCTGCTTGAAATACCTCTTATATGGAGTTGAAGATAAGTAATATAATATAAGTCATTGATTTGTTGGTGATAATAATTTAGAAGCGCTTATTTGTTGGAGTTAAAGTGCCTTAAACATGTGAAAAACACTTTAGGACGTGAGCTGTCGCTGTTACCACGTTGAAATATGTGTGCGTAGATTAAGCGAGAGCGCTCTCTGCTGGTTGAAAATGCTTACAGCACCTGGTATTCCCAGGCGGTCTCCCATCCAAGTACTAACCAGGCCCTACCCTGCTTAGCTTCCGAGATCAGACGAGATCGGGCGCTTCCAGGCTGGTATTGCCGTAAGCAGAAGCTCCTGCTTGAAATACCTCTTATATGGAGTTGAAGATAAGTCATAGAATAAAAGTCATTGATTTGTTGGTTTTATTTGTTGGAGTTAAAGTGCCTTAACTATGTGCAAAACACTTTAGGACGTGAGCTGTCGCTGTTACCACGTTGAAATATGTGTGGGTAGATTAAGCGAGAGCGTTCTCTGCTGGTTGAAAAAGCTTACAGCACCTGGTATTCCCAGGCGGTCTCCCATCCAAGTACTAACCAGGCCCGACCCTGCTTAGCTTCCGAGATCAGACGAGATCGGGCGCATCCAGGCTGGTATGGCCGTAAGCAGATGCTGCAGCTTGAAATACCTCTTATATGGAGTTGAAGATAAGTCATAGAATATAAGTCATTGATTTGTTGGTTTTATTTGTCGGAGTTAAAGTGCCTTAACCATGTGCAAAACACTTTAGGACGTGAGCTGTCGCTGTTACCACGTTGAAATATGTGTGGTTAAATTAAGCGAGAGCGCTCTCTGCTGGTTGAAAAAGCTTACAGCACCTGGTATTCCCAGGCGGTCTCCCATCCAAGTACTAACCAAGCCCGACCCTGCTTAGCTTCCGAGATCAGACGAGATCGGGCGCATCCAGGCTGGTATGGCCTTAAGCAGAAGCTGCAGCTTGAAATACGTCTGATATGGAGTTGAAGATAAGTCATAATATAAGTCATTGATTTGTTGGTGATAATAATTTAGAAGCGCTTATTTGTTGGAGTTAAAGTGCCTTAACCATGTGCAAAACACTTTAGGACGTGAGCTGTCGCTGTTACCACGTTGAAATATGTGTGGGTAGATTAAGCGAGAGTGTTCTCTGCTGGTTGAAAAAGCTTACAGCACCTGGTATTCCCAGGCGGTCTCCCATCCAAGTACTAACCAGGCCCGACCCTGCTTAGCTTCCGAGATCAGACGAGATCAGGCGCATCCAGGCTGGTATGGCCGTAAGCAGAAGCTGCTGCTTGAAATACCTCTTATATGGAGTTGAAGATAAGTCATAGAATATAAGTCATTGATTTGTTGGTTTTATTTGTTGGAGTTAAAGTGCCTTAACCATGTGCAAAACACTTTAGGACGTGAGCTGTCGCTGTTACCACGTTGAAATATGTGTGGCTAGATTAAGCGAGAGCGTTCTCTGCTGGTTGAAAAAGCTTACAGCACCTGGTATTCCCAGGCGGTCTCCCACCCAAGTACTAACCAGGCCCGACCCTGCTTAGCTTCCGAGATCAGACGAGATCGGGCGCATCCAGGCTGGTATGGCCGTGAGCAGAAGTTGCAGCTTGAAATACCT
>NW_026906221.1:130000-132500 GCF_033807715.1 Cololabis saira
GTCTCCCATCCAAGTACTAACCAGGCCCGACCCTGCTTAGCTTCCGAGATCAGACGAGTTCGGGCGCATCCAGGCTGGTATGGCCCTAAGCAGAAGCTGCAGCTTGAAATACCTCTTATATGGAGTTGAAGATAAGTCATAGCATATAAGTCATTGATTTGTTGGTTTTATTTGTTGGAGTTAAAGTGCCTTAACCATGTGCAAAACACTTTAGGACGGGAGCTGTCGCTGTTACCACGTTGAAATATGTGTGGGTAGATTAAGCGAGACCGCTCTCTGCAGGTTGAAAAAACTTACAGCACCTGGTATTCCCAGGCGGTCTCCCATCCAAGTACTAACCAGGCCCAACCCTGCTTAGCTTCCGAGATCAGACGAGATCGGGCGCATCCAGGCTGGTATGGCCGAAAGCAGAAGCTGCAGCTTGAAATACCTCTTATATGGAGTTGAAGATAAGTCATAGAATATAAGTCATTGATCTGTTGGTTTTATTTGTTGGAGTTAAAGTGCCTTAACCATGTGGAAAACACTTTAGGACGTGAGCTGTCGCTGTTACCACGTTGAAATATGTGTGGGTAGATTACAGTTTTTCTCAGTCGCTTTGGTGCTATTCTCAGATCAGAATGAAAGTTCTCATAACTATTAGTTCAACCTCCACAACATGTAGTCCTTTGTCCACATCATAGTAGCAGTTTCTCCTTCCTCTGAACAAATTGCAAATGCTTTTGGACATGTATCAGTTGCTCTCATACAATTCTCTGCTGTTTTACAACATTATCATTTGTTTATGTCATGTCAGTCAAAATGAACTATACTTATGGACGCTGAATAGTCATTTCCTAAAAAACTAATAGTCCTCATTTCATTGCTTTAGTCATTACATACAAAATTGTTGAACAAGTTATCAAATTGTGTCAAGCTAATTTACTGTAATACCTTTCTTTATAATTTTTTCCTGGAAATCTCTCTAAATTGAACAATTGCTCTCAGGTGAACTTCAGTTTTCACTCATGAGGAGGTGTGTGAAGCATTTAGTTGCAACCAATGACAAGCCACTTGTCCACAATCACTCAGGGCTGAATCCCATGAACCATCACTTGGCAAGCATATATAGACCGAGCAAGACATGTGTACCATTTCTACAATTCTGTGACACAGAAATGGAAGGTCAGCATGGTGGAAGAGGGGTGAGGATGCGGGGAGGAAGGGGAAGGGGAAGGGTACAAAACAGGGGAAGAGGGGGAAGAGGCCGAATACATACGCATATTCCTAATGAAATTAGGGCTACAATTGTGGACCATGTTATCAATCACGGCCTCACAATGGCTGAGGCTGGTCGGAGGGTGCAGCCAAATGTTGGAAGAACCACTGTGAATTCAATCATTCAAACATTTCGAAGGGAGAACAGGTATGTATAGTATTTGACAGTAATCCAACATCTCATACAGTAATATCTCATGTTTACTGTGCATTGGTGTAATTTTACTCTGCACCACATAGGATTGAAAGACAACCTCACAGAGGTGGAAGAGGTCCCCTTTTTACCCCGCAGCAAGAGGAAGCCATTTGTCCAATGGTGATTGCAAACAATGCAATAAGGTTGAGAGAAATTCAAAGCGCTGTCATAGAGGATAACAATGTATTTGGCAATATTGAATCCGTGTCAATTGCTACAATTGATAGAGTGCTCAAAAGAAATGAAATGCGCATGAAACAATTGTACAAAGTGCCATTTTTTACATCGATGAGGCGGGTTTCAATCTGGCCAAAGGTAGAAGGCGTGGAAGGAATAGAATAGGACAGAGAGCAACCACTGACATCCCAGGCCAACGTGGAGGAAATATCACAATGTGTGCAGCCATCTCGGAGAATGGAGTCCTCACCCATATCCCACGCATTGGTCCATATAATACACAACACCTGCTCACTTTTTTAGACTCTCTTTACAGGGATATAATCCCCGAGAATGAGAGGGGTGGAGGCCAACAGAGCAATTATGTCGTTGTATGGGATAATGTCCGTTTTCACCTTTCACCTCTGGTCAGGCAGTGGTTTGCTGCACATGATGACAGGATGCTGGTCGAGTATCTCCCTCCCTACTCCCCATTCCTTAATCCGATTGAGGAGTTTTTTTCTGCTTGGAGGTGGAAGGTTTATGACCGGCGTCCACATACACAAATGGCCCTGCTAGCAGCCATGGATGCAGCATGTGACGACATCACAGCAGATTCATGCAGAGGGTGGATTCGCCACTCCAGAAGATACTTTCCTCGTTGCATTGCAAGGGATGATATCCGTTGTGATGTAGATGAAAATATGTGGCCAGACAGACAGGAACGTCTGGATGTGCCAGAATGATTTACTGTACCTATGTTCAGTTAGAATATGTACTGCTATAGTGTATTGCCTTGAGCATTTTCAGGTAGTGTCACCAAGTCCTGACCTTTTTTTTTACATTAGAAAACTCTTAGAGAATATAGTGTCCTAATGAAAACATGACAAA
>NW_026906221.1:137500-267500 GCF_033807715.1 Cololabis saira
TAAGTCATAGAATATAAGTCATTGATCTGTTGGTTTTATTTGTTGGAGTTAAAGTGCCTTAACCATGTGCAAAACACTTTAGGACGTGAGCTGTCGCTGTTACCACGTTAAAATATGTGTGGGTAGATTAAGCGAGAGCGCTCTCTGCAGGTTGAAAAAGCTTACAGCACCTGGTATTCCCAGGCGGTCTCCCATCCAAGTACTAACCAGGCCCGACCCTGCTTAGCTTCCGAGATCAGACGAGACCGGGCGCATCCAGGCTGGTATGGCCGTAAGCAGAAGCTGCAGCTTGAAATACCTCTTATATGGAGTTGAAGATAAACATAGAATATAAGTCATTGATCTGTTGGTTTTATTTGTTGGAGTTAAAGTGCCTTAACCATGTGCAAAACACTTTAGGACGTGAGCTGTCGCTGTTACCGCGTTGAAATATGTGTGGCTAGATTAAGCGAGAGCGTTCTCTGCTGGTTGAAAAAGCTTAGAGCACCTGGTATTCCAGGTGCTGTAGATTAAGCGAGAGCGTTCTCTGCTGGTTGAAAAAGCTTACAGCACCTGGTATTCCCAGGCGGTCTCCCATCCAAGTACTAACCAGGCCCGACCCTGCTTAGCTTCCGAGATCAGACGAGTTTGGGCGCATCCAGGCTGGTATGGCCCTAAGCAGAAGCTGCAGCTTGAAATACCTCTTATATGGAGTTGAAGATAAGTCATATAATATAAGTCATTGATTTGTTGGTGATAATAATTTAGAAGCGCTTATTTGTTGGAGTTAAAGTGCCTTAACCATGTGCAAAACACTTTAGGACGTGAGCTGTCGCTGTTACCACGTTGAAATATGTGTGGCTAGATTAAGCGAGAGCGTTCTCTGCTGGTTGAAAAAGCTTACAGCACCTGGTATTCCCAGGCGGTCTCCCATCCAAGTACTAACCAGGCCCTACCCTGCTTAGCTTCCAAGATCAGACGAGATCGGGCGCATCAAGGCTGGTATGGCCGTAAGCAGAAGCTGCAGCTTGAAATACCTCTTATATGGAGTTGAAGATAAGTCATAGCATATAAGTCATTGATTTGTTGGTTTTATTTGTTGGAGTTAAAGTGCCTTAACCATGTGCAAAACACTTTAGGACGGGAGCGGTCGCTGTTACCACGTTGAAATATGTGTGGGTAGATTAAGCGAGAGCGTTCTCTGCTGGTTGAAAAAGCTTTTTCAGCACCTGGTATTCCCAGGCAGTCTCCCATCGAAGTACTAACCAGGCCCGACCCTGCTTAGCTTCCGAGATCAGACGAGATCAGGCGCATCCAGGCTGGTATGGCCGTAAGCAGAAGCTGCAGCTTGAAATACATCTTATATGGAGTTGAAGATAAGTCATAGAATATATGTCATTGATTTGTTGGTGATAATAATTTAGAAGCACTTATTTGTTGGAGTTAAGGTGCCTTAATTATGTGCAAAACACTTTAGGACGTGAGCTGTCGCTGTTACCACGTTGAAATATGTGTGGGTAGATTAAGCAAGAGCGTTCTCTGCTGGTTGAAAAAGCTTACAGCACCTGGTATTCCCAAGCGGTCTCCCATCCAAGTACTAACCAGGCCCGACCCTGCTTAGCTTCCGAGATCAGACGAGATCGGGCGCATCCAGGCTGGTATGGCCGTAAGCAGAAGCTGCAGCTTGAAATACCTCTTATATGGAGTTGAAGATAAGTCATAGAATATAAGTCATTGATTTGTTGGTTTTATTTGTTGGAGTTAAAGTGCCTTAACCATGTGCAAAACACTTTAGGACGTGAGCTGTTGCTGTTACCACGTTGAAATATGTGTAGGTAGATTAAGCGAGAGTGCTCTCTGCTGGTTGAAAAAGCTTACAGCACCTGGTATTCCCAGTCGGTCTCCCATCCAAGTACTAACCAGGCCCGACCCTGCTTAGCTTCCGAGATCAGACGAGATTGGGCGCATCCAGGCTGGTATGGCCGTAAGCAGAAGCTGCTGCTTGAAATACCTCTTATATGGAGTTGAAGATAAGTCATATAATATAAGTCATTGATTTGTTGGTGATAATAATTTAGAAGCGCTTATTTGTTGGAGTTAAAGTGGCTTAACCATGTGCAAAACACTTCAGGACGTGAGCTGTCGCTGTTACCACGTTGAAATATGTGTGGGTAGATTAAGCAAGAGCGCTCTCTGCTGGTTGAAAATGCTTACAGCACCTGGTATTCCCAGGCGGTCTCCCATCCAAGTACTAACCAGGCCCGACCCTGCTTAGCTTCCGAGATCAGACGAGATCGGGCGCATCCAGGCTGGTATGGCCGTAAGCAGAAACTGCAGCTTGAAATACCTCTTATATGGAGTTGAAGATAAGTCATATAATACAAGTCATTGATTTGTTGGTGATAATAATTAAGAAGCGCTTATTTGTTGGAGTTAAAGTGCCTTAACCATGTGCAAAACACTTTAGGACGTGAGCTGTCGCTGTTACCACGTTGAAATATGTGTGGCTAGATTAAGCGAGAGCGTTCACTGCTGGTTGAAAAAGCTTACAGCACCTGGTATTCCCAGGCGGTCTCCCATCCAAGTACTAACCAGGCCCGACCCTGCTTAGCTTCCGAGATCAGACGAGATCGGGCGCATCCAGGCTGGTATGGCCGTAAGCAGAAGCTGCAGCTTGAAATACCTCTTATATGGAGTTGAAGATAAGTCATAGAATATAAGTAATTGATTTGTTGGTTTTATTTGTTGGAGTTAAAGTGCCTTAACAATGTGCAAAACACTTTAGGACGTGAGCTGTCGCTGTTACCACGTTGAAATATGTGTGGGTAGATTAAGCGTGAGCGTTCTCTGCTGGTTGAAAAAGCTTACAGCACCTGGTATTCCCAGGCGGTCTCCCATTCAAGTACTAACCAGGCCCGACCCTGCTTAGCTTGCGAGATCAGACGAGATCGGGCGCATCCAGGCTGGTATGGCCGTAAGCAGAAGCTGCAGCTTGAAATACCTCTTATATGGAGTTGAAGATAAGTCATAGAATATAAGTCATTGATTTGTTGGTTTTATTTGTTGGAGTTAAAGTGCCTTAACCGGAGGCTTCCGGTTGGTGAGCAGATGGAGTAGACGTGTTTCGTGAGTGCTCCCGTGAGTGCCAAACTTTTTAAACCACCAAGCCCTCAAACTTTCAAACTTTTTCCTTTAAAAAGGATTCCCTGTTGCTGTTTTTCTTTTTTTTTGTCCCGAACGAGCCCACTTACCTCCGAGATGGCTTCGAAGAGCGGCAAGTCGGGCAAGAAGGACGACGCTGGCGCTGTCTTAACCCTGGCGGCCATTACCACGTTGCTGGAAGAACACCGAGCTGCCCTGGCCGCCGAGTTCAAAAATACTTTCAGTCAGCTCGACTCCAAACTCGACCAAACGCGGCTCGCGGTCGAGGACCATGGCCAACGTGTTTCGTCCCTTGAACTCGCCACAGAAGACCTCAGCCAGCGAGTTACGGACCTTGAAGGCATCTGCTCGACTCTACGGGATGATAATGCTCGGCTGAAGGCCAAGGTGGTGGATTTGGAAAGCCGGAGCAGAAGGCAGAACATCCGTATCCTGGGCTTACCGGAGTCGACCGAGAGCGGGTCTCCGGCGGCTTTCTTCTCCAAGCTGCTGTGTGAGGTGTTCGGGAACGATACGCTGCCGTCACCGCCAGAAATAGACAGAGCGCACCACTCGCTCGCCGCCAAGCCGGCCCCGGGACAGAGACCGCGTCCGGTCATCCTCCGCCTTCACCGGTACCAGACGAAAGATATCCTCGTGAGGGAAGCGCGCCGGAGAGGAAAGTTGGAATATCGCGGCCACCCCATCCGGGTCCTGGAGGATTACAGCCCCGAAGTTGCCAGCCAACGAGCGGAATACAGCGGAGTCATGTCGGAGCTCTACCAGCTGGGTCTGAAGCCGGCTCTGCTCTTCCCCGCCCGGCTCCGGCTCACGCTGTCCGGGGGGGCCAGGAAGTGGATCGGCTCCGTGGATGAGGCGCGCAAATTCATCACGAGTCGCAGCAAAGCTTCAAACCCGCCGTAACGGGACTGTTGGAGGCTGTCACGGCTCCGCCTGCAGCCCGGTGCGGCTCACTGACGCTCACGGACTGACTTTTTTTTCTCTCTCTTTTTTTTTACGTGAGTCACATTATTCCTGAGGGGAGGGTGAGTACCCCCACGACAACCAGTATTTTCTCTGTTGTTAGTTGGACTGCCCCTTTGCAAATATTATTAATTTGCAGTTTTTTTTGGCTATTTGAGGAAAGGGGAAAAATAAGTGGTGAAGAGGGAGAGAAAAAAAAACAAAAAAACAAAAAAAAAAAAAAAAAGCTTTTCCGATTTACCTATAAGTTTTGTAATAATTGTAAGCTGTTAACCTTACTTTTACGCTGCTTAAGTCGGACGTTTTATATTTAATATTTTTGTACAAATATTTCTGGGCTCATATCGGGACTTACAGGTCAAGATTTGAGAGGGTATTTCTTTTTTTTATTTATATCTACACGTTTTAAGGTGCTAATATGTATACACCCATGATACGGGAGCAAAAGCTATTAGTGTGTAGGATAGGAAGATGCGTTATTGCACTTTGTTTGTTTTGAAGAGCTTGCTGCTTTTTTTTTATATTTCTATAGCAGCTGTCTTAGTTGGGGTGGGTGGGTCGGGGGGATATGTCACTGCCAGAAACTTTGCATTAAGTCTTTTCAACTCATTACTTAATGTGGGTCACATTCAACCTCCTTTCCGTTTTCTTTTTTTTTGCCTAGGTCATTGTGCACACCTAATTTTTCTTCTTAGATGTTATGAGTAGATACTTGAAGTTGGTGAGCTGGAATGTTAAGGGTCTGAATCACCCTGTTAAGAGGAAAAGGATCTTCTCACATCTAAAACACCTTAAAACAGAAATAGCCTTTCTACAAGAAACTCATATTCGCAGTTCTGATAATAGCCGCCTGTTCCCGAGGTGGTCAGGGCAGAGATTTCACTCCTCCTTTCAAGCTAAGGCCCGAGGAGTTTCAGTTCTGATCAGTCAGGATGTTTCATTTGAGCAGCACAATGTGATTTCTGACAAGTTTGGTCGCTACGTGATCGTTTCTGGGAAATTATTCAATACATTGGTCGTACTTGTGAACGTTTATGCCCCTAATTCAGATGATGCAGTCTTTTTTGAACGACTGTTTTCACTGCTCCCTGACCTTAATACATATTCTCTCATACTGGGTGGTGATTTTAATTGCTGGCTCGACCCAGTCCTAGACCGATCCTCTACCAACCCCGGCACAGCAAGTAAGTCAGCCCGTCTTATTCAGGCGTTCCTTTCTGACTACGGTGTTTGTGATGTGTGGCGTTCTTTACATCCATGTGACAGAGAATACTCCTTTTTCTCACAAGTGCACCACACATACTCAATTCAATTCAATTCAATTCAATTTTATTTATATAGCGTCTAATACAACAGAGTTGTCTCTAGACGCTTTACAGAGACCCATACCCAGAACATGACCCCCGAGCAGTTATTACATAAACAATGGCAGGTAAAAACTCCCCTAGTGGGAGAAAAACCTTAAGCCAAACAGTGGCAAGGAAAAACTCCCCTTTAGGAGGGAAGAAACCTTGAGCAGGACCAGGCTCATCAGGGGGGACCCTCCTGCCGAGGGCCAGACTGGTGGGTCAGGGACGGCAACAGCACAGCAGGCAGGTGGAAGCAGCAACGGTATGACCGGGGGTGGGGACCGCAGGCCAGCACACAGCTCCCGAAGCTCCGGCCCAATCATCAAGTCCCAGGTTGGGGTGCAGGGTCAGGAAAAGACTTGTGCTCCGTAATGCAAGCTACAAGCCACCCATGGCCACCTGCAGGACAAAAGAGAGAAAAGGGAGGAGAAGGGGGGGGCAGCAACGGGATGACCAGGGGTGGGGACCGCAGGCCAGCACGCAGCTCCCGAAGCTCCGGCCCAATCAGCAAGTCCCAGGTTGGGGTGCAGGGTCGGGGAAAGACTTGTGCTCCGTAATGCAAGCTACAAGCCACCCACGACCACCTGCAGGTTCCGGTGTCCGGCAAAGGATGCTGCAACATGGACAAAAGAGAGAAAAGGGAGGAGAAGGGGGGGGCCAGCACAAGAAACCACAGGAGCGACTCTGACACACTAAAGTTTACACTACCTAGAGATTTACCAACACCAGCTAGAGGTTTACTAAACACTAACTATAGGCTTTACTAAACAGAAATGTTTTAAGTTTAGTTTTAAAGGTGGAGGTGGTGTCAGCCCCCTTAACCCAGATTGGAAGTTGGTTCCATAGTAGTGGCGCCTGATAGCAGAACGCCCGCCCTCCAAATCTACATTTAGATACTCTAGGAACTACAAGTAAACCTGCACTCTGAGAACGGAGAGCTCTGACAGGAACATAAGGCACTATCAGGTCTTGCAAATAATGCGGAGCTAAGCCGTTTTGGGCTTTATACGCAAGTAATACAATTTTAAATTGGATTCTGAATTTTACGGGTAACCAATGGAGCGACGCTAACACTGGAGAGACGTGGTCTCTCCTGCTAATTCCTGTCAGTACTCGTGCTGCTGCATTTTGGATCAGCTGGAGCCTATTCAGCAAATTACTTGGACATCCTGCTAACAACACATTACAGTAATCTAGTCTAGAAGATACAAACGCATGAACTAGTTTTTCTGCATCACTCTGTGAGAGGATTTTCCTAATCTTTGCAATATTACGGAGATGGAAAAAGGCTATTTTACAAACCTGATTGACATATGGTTTAAACGACAAATCCTGATCGAAAATAACACCAAGATTTCTCACAGTTGCACTGGAAGCCATCGCAACACCATCTAATCCCTTCCTAAGATGCTCTGGACCAAGAATGATAACCTCTGTTTTATCTGAATTTAGAAGCAGGAAATTTCTGGACATCCAGTCCTTGATGTCCCTAAGACATGCCTGAAGTTTAACTAACGGTTCTGTTTCATCCGGCTTCATAGACAAATAGAGCTGCGTATCATCAGCATAACAATGAAAGTGTATGCCGTGATTCTGGATTATACTTCCCAACGGCTGCATGTATAAACTGAACAAGATTGGCCCTAGCACTGAACCCTGCGGAACACCATAACAGACCCTTGACTGTTCTGAAGAAACCTCATGTACATGAACAAACTGGAACCTGTCAGATAGGTATGATTTAAACCAACATAGAGCTGTCCCTTTAATCCCAACAACATGCTCTAACCTGTGCAGTAAAATGCCATGATCTATAGTGTCAAAAGCAGCACTGAGGTCCAGTAGAACCAGTATGGACACTAATCCCTTATCTGAGGCCATAAGGAGGTCATTCGTGACTCGAACCAGTGCTGTCTCTGTGCTATGATGCATTCTGAACCCTGACTGAAAGACTTCAAACAGATCATTTCTATACAAATAGTCACATAACTGGCTTGAAACTGCCTTTTCCAGAATTTTAGACACAAATGGAAGGTTGGAAATTGGTCTATAATTAGCTAAGGTGTCTGGGTCAAGAGAAGGTTTTTTAAGTAAAGGTTTAATTACTGCGACTTTGAAAACCTGTGGTACATATCCTAAACTTAGGGATAAGTTAATTTGGTCCAGTATTGTCGTACCAATGAGAGAAAAAATATGTTTGAATAGACGAGTCGGGATGGGGTCTAACATACATGTGGTTGACTTAGCTCTATTAACGAGTGAAGTCAGCTCAGGGAGGTCTATAGGATCAAAAGAGTCTAGAGACAAGTCAGAGCCTAGGGAAGTCGCTAAAGCTGAAGAAACACCTACAACCGGCTGGTTGATTTCTTCTCTAATTCTCGCGATTTTACTGTTGAAGAAGCCCATAAAGTCCTCACTACTGAGAACTGCAGGAATGCACGGCTCAACAGAGTTGTGACTCTTTGTCAGCCTGGCTACAGTGCTGAACAGAAAACGTGGGTTACTTTTGTTATCCTCTATCAACGTTGAATAATAAGCTGTTCTGGCTTTGCGAATGGCTTTTTTATATACTATTAGAATATCTTTCCATTCACGATGAGAGTCTACAGACCTACAAGAGTACCACTTCCTTTCCATTTTACGCACGTTTTGTTTCAACATGCGGATATCTGAATTATACCAGGGAGTTAAGCTCCTGTGGCTAGAAACCCTCCTTTTCAAAGGAGCAACTTCATCTAAAGCTGAATGCAACAAATCAGCAGTGTTACTAGCAAGGAAATCAACATCTGCAGAGGTAGAACCCAGGTCACTGGCCTCGACTACATCACTATTTCGCACTGTCGTAAGATAAGCAATGGCCTCCCTAAATTTAACAATAACTTCATCAGACAAACATCTGCTAAAATAATACCTCCTATTTTGCACTTCAACATCAACAAAATTAAATTCAAACGTTATTAAGTAATGGTCGGATAAAAGGGAGTTTACAGGTGACACCAACAGACCATCAGTTTCAACACCGTAGGTGAGAACGAGATCGAGAGTATGATTAAAACAGTGCGTCGGTTTATCCACTTTTTGTGAGATACCCATTGATTCTAGAAGAGAATCGAAGGCTAATTTAAGATTATCGCTTTCAACATCCATATGAATGTTAAAATTACCCACTATGATGAATTTATCTGTGCTGATCAATAATCCAGAAAGGAAATCTGAAAATTCAGACAAAAACTCCAGATACGCACCAGCAGGGGGCCGGTACACTACCACTAACACAACTGGCTTCTCTGATTTCCGGCTCGGAAATTTCAGACCAAGCATGAGGCTTTCAAATGTATTATAGTTGCACTTGGGTTCAATTTTTGTTTGGAGACCGGAGTTATAAATTGCTGCGACTCCTCCGCCTCGGCCCGTGCTTCTAGGAATGTGATGATTAAAGTAGCCGGGCGGAGTTGATTCATTCAAACTAACATACTCTTCCTCCTGTAACCATGTTTCTGTTAAGCAGAAAATATCACTCCTGCTCTCTGTAATTATATCATTTACTAACAGAGACTTAGAGCTTAATGATCGTATATTTAGTAGTCCGCATCTAATTTTTCGGTCTGTAATTGGTACCAAGTGTGCATTGGTTTTAATTTTTACAAGGTTATCTTGGTTAACGCCTCTATAACGCTGCACCTGGTGAACTTTTGGAGGGCGGGGAACTGCAACCACTTCTATTTTGCTAGGCACCTGGCCAGAGTCGCCAATATCATGTAATCCTACAGTTTTAGAGTCGCTAATTACATAATGCAATCCTACAGTTTTGTTGGCAGGCGTTGGTCCTTGAGAAGCAACAGATGTGTCGCTGAGCCCTTTAAGACTACCCTTCCTCCGAACCGTCACCCAGCTGCCCTGCCTGGCCGGCTGCCGGGGAGCTGCAGGGGAGCGGTTACGCTCAGCTGCTACGGGCCGGTCCGCAGAGGATTCTATCGGACTATGGTCTAGTTGGCCAAACCGGACCTCTAACTGACTAAGCCTCGCCTCCAGCCCTGTTAAACTACAGCTCTGCATCCTGGCCTGGACCCTGCATTGTCAGGGGGAGTGTCTAATAACATTGGCCAGATTTCTAGACATAAGAGCTGCACCATCCCGGGTGGGATGAATGCCGTCCCTTCTAATCAGACCGGGCTTTCCCCAGAATGTCTCCCAGTTGTCAATAAAGTCCACGTCGTTTTCTGAACACCACTGAGACAACCAGCGGCGGAGCGAGAGCATGCGACTAAACATGTCATCGCTGGTCAGATTGGGGAGGGGGCCAGAAAAACCTACAGAGTCCGACATGGACTTGGCGTAGTTACACACCGAGACAATATTCATTCTGGTTACTTCCGACTGGCGAAGACGGGAGTCATTAGCTCCGACATTGATGATAACTTTACCATATTTACGATTACCCTTTGCCAGTAGCTTCAAATTTGCTTCTATGTCGCCCGCTCTGGCCCCCGGGATGCACCTAACTAAGGTCTCTGGAGTCGGCTTCACATGTCTGACTATAGAGTCTCCAATCACCAGGGTCGGTTTCTCAACAGATGTGTCGCTAAGTGGGGAAAATCTGTTAGACACATGAAGCGGGTGGTGGTGTTCCGTGAGCCCTTTAAGACTAGTCTTCCTCCGAACCGTCACCCAGCTGCCCTGCCTGGCCGGCTGCTCGGGAGCTGCAGGGGAGCGGCTACGCTCAGCTGCTACGGGCCGGTCCGCCGCTAGCTTAGCCTGGTTAGCTGAGGAGGCTCTCGGACTATGGTTTAGTTGGCCGAACCGGACCTCTAACTGACTGAGCCTCGCCTCCAGCCCTGCAAATAAACTACACTTTAAGCACTTACCGTCTTCACTAAAGGAGGCAGAGGAATAACTAAACATTTCACACACTGAGCAGGAAAGAGGTGAAGCGGTGGGAGCCGGAGCGGCCATGCTAAGATGCTAACGGAGGCTAACGGACAGAAAATGTATCGGTGATTGGTGACAGTGAAAGTTACGGAAGAGAAAATGAGCGAGTGTTGAAATAAAGACAGTAATGTACCAGATATAGTGCTATTTTACCAGAAAACAGTCTAAGTTTTAGATAAAAAGTCGGGAGAGATCTGAGCCTGCAAACGCCGTGAGACGGCAGCAGCACAGACAGCAAACACCAGGAAGTGACGCGATGCGTGACGCAATACGTTACCCAATCAGCAAGCCAGCATCAATGTTCAATGTTTGAGCAGAAACTCTGCTCAAATTATTGTCTCAGGATTGATTATTTTTTTATTGATAATCAACTGATTCCCCTGGTTCATTCCTGTGCTTATCAGAGCATTGTCATTTCCGACCACGCTCCTGTGGTTCTAACCATGTCCCTTCCTGACCTACCTCAGAGAGACAGACAGTGGCGATTCAATTCAACTCTGCTGTCGGACACAAATTTTGTTAAATCAATGGAAACGGAAATAGCCTTTTTCCTATCCACGAATATGACTCCAGGAATGTCTAGTCTAACTGTCTGGGATTCCCTCAAGGCTTATCTCCGGGGACAGATTATATCCTACACTGCTAGGGTGAGGCAAAAATCTTATAGGGAGCGATCAGACCTTGCCCGCCAAATCAAAGAGGTCGATGAAGAATATTCTCGGACTAAATACCCAGATCTTTACAAAAAGCGGCTAGAACTTAAAACTAAATTTGACCTGCTTACCACTCACCCAATTGAACAGTCACTTCTGAAAAGTAAAACCAGGTTTTATGTTTATGGAGACAAATCTGACAAATTATTAGCCAACCAACTTAAAGGCTCTAAGGCTAAACAAAATATTTCTAAGATTCGATTACCAAATGGCCATGTAACTACAGACCACTTACTCATAAATGAAGCATTCAGGGACTTTTATACCCAGCTATACACCTCGGAATCTCAGACTGATCGAGATGAGATTGCTGACTTTTTAAATAGTCTTAGTATTCCCAGTCTTTCACCAGATCTAAGGAAGACATTAGAAGAACCGATATCCCTGATGGAAATTACTCGAGCCATTTCTTCACTGCAGTCGGGTAAATGTCCTGGCCCTGATGGCTTCCCGGCGGAATTTCTAAAGAAATTTTCTACTCTGCTTTCCCCATTGCTATCTACAGTTCTTTCAGAATCCTTCAGCCACGGTTCCCTCCCTCCTTCTTTTTCGGAGGCCTGCATCACCCTCATAGCTAAAAAAGGGAAGGATCCTACTGAATGCGCCTCCTACAGGCCCATCTCCCTCTTAAACACAGATGCTAAAATCCTAGCTAAAGTCCTAGCCCATAGGCTGGAGAATGCCCTCCCCACAATTATATCTGAAGACCAAACTGGCTTCAATAAAGGTAGGCAGTCTTACTTCAACACAAGGCGACTGTTCAATATTATCTACTCTGCCTCTGAGGCTATCCCTGAATGCGTTGTCTCTCTGGATGCGGAGAAAGCATTTGATCGCGTCCAATGGGATTATCTCTTTGCTGTGCTGGACAGGTTTGGTTTTGGTCCGAACTTTGCTCTGTGGATTAAGCTTCTCTATTTACACCCAACAGCCTCAATTCGTACTAACTCTCAACGGTCAAAACCATTTAATCTGCATCGTGGAACCCGTCAGGGGTGCCCCCTTAGTCCCATGCTTTTTGACATGGCTATCGAACCGCTTGCCACAGCGCTCCGATCTTGTGAGGATGTGTCCGGTATCTGGAGAGGTGGCAGGGAACATAAGGTCTCGCTTTATGCCGATGACCTCTTGCTTTTCATCTCTCACCCTCTGGCCTCATTACCCCCTGCGCTGTCACTTCTCAGTCAGTTTGGGAAACTCTCAGGCTATAAACTGAATCTCAGCAAAAGTGAGCTTCTCCCTACCAATCTCGAATCGCATGCTTTAGACCTTTCCAATTTTCCCTTTAAAATCGTAAATGACAAATTCTCCTATTTAGGCATATATGTGACAAGGAAACACAAAGACCTGCTCCAAGAGAATCTTATCTCATTGTTAAATGAGACCAAACAAACCCTTACACAATGGTCACCCCTGTCAATGTCTCTTGTGGGTCGCATCAATTCAGTTAAAATGACAATTTTACCTAAATTTTTGTACCTTTTCCAGACCTTGCCACTCTTTATTCCTGGTTCTTTTTTTCAGTCCCTTGACTCAGTTATATCTTCATACCTATGGCGGGGTAAACGGCCACGTTTGAACAAAACTCACCTTCAAAAAATTAAGTCTGCAGGTGGTCTGGCCCTCCCAAACTTTTGTTATTATTATTGGGCTGCTAACCTGCGCTGCCTTGCATTCTGGTCCTTCTACTGCGACGGCGCTGACCGCCCTGACTGGGTGGCGATGGAGTTACATCCAACTGATGACCTGTCAATTCCTGCCCTACTCGGCTCCTCACTTCCACTTCCTTCACTTAAATCAATCAAAAACCAAGTGGTTAAACATTCTCTTAGAATTTGGGCCCAATTTAGGAAGTTTTTTGGTTTTCACAGCTTCTCTCTTCTTAGCCCCATTGCATCAAAACACTCTTTCAAACCATCCCTTGAGGACCCCACCTTCCAGGAATGGCACAGGAGGGGTATGAATCGTTTTAGAGATATGTTCATAGACGGCACCGTGGCATCTTTTGAGCAGTTAAGTAGTAAATTCAGCCTTCCAAAATCACATTTCTTTAGGTATCTTCAGGCTAGACATTTTGTTCTTTCCCAGACACCCAGCCCTGGTGCATCGATAGGCTTGACCACAGTTGACAAGGTTCTTGCCACAGACCCATTCAAAAAGGGGCTCATTTCGTCTTTCTATGGCATGTTGCTGGATCTTAGGAGTGCCCCTACAGATAAACTCAAAGCAGCATGGGAGCAGGACTTAGGGCTTCCCTTATCAGAGGATACCTGGGAGTCCATACTCAAACTGGTTAATACAACCTCCCTGTGCGCACGTCACTGCTTAATTCAGTTTAAAGTGGTACACAGGGCTCATATTTCCAAAGCAAAGTTATCCTCCATGTACCCAGATATTAGTCCATACTGTGTAAGATGTAAGGTAGCAGAAGCCTCTCTCATCCACATGTACTGGTCCTGCCCATGTCTAAACAAGTACTGGATGGAAGTATTTCATACTCTCTCTCTGGTGCTTAAAATCAGATTAGAACCAAACCCACTGACTGCCCTGTTTGGGGTCATGGAGGGAGGAAGGAAGTTAACCACTGCACAGGGGCACACTTTGTCTTTTGCCTCCCTTTTGGCTCGTCGGGCAATTCTGTTCAGGTGGAAGGATCCCTTCCCTCCTACTCGTGCACAATGGCTGGAAGACATCATGTCCTGCTTAAAACTGGAGAAAATTAGATACTCGCTTCAGCAATCAAATAAGTTCCAGAAAGTGTGGGGACCTTTTCTAGAAGCATTCCAGACCCTGTGAACTATACTTCATATTTATTTTGTATTCCTAGTGCAGGCTTTTGATGTTAGAGTGACCTCATATTGTGATTAGTAATCTAGCAGTGACATGGGAGGGATTAGTTTGGTCTGTAGTTTGTTTTTGTTACTATTTTATATTTTTTCATACTGTTTAATTGTTTTTTATATTTTGTACACTGGTGTATGCTATGATTAACATGCCCATGCCTACTCAAAATATTTGTAATTGACATGCAGCATTTCACCTTTTTTACTTTGTGAAAATTTCAATAAAAAGATCAGACGAGATCGGGTGCATCCAGGCTGGTATGGCCGTAAGCTGAAGCTGCAGCTTGAAATACCTCTTATATGGAGTTGAAGATAAGTCATATAATATAAGTCATTGATTTGTTGGTGATAATAATTTAGAAGCGCTTATTTGTTGGAGTTAAAGTGCCTTAACCATGTGCAAAACACTTTTGGACGTGAGATGTCGCTGTTACCACGTTGAAATATGTGTGGCTAGATTAAGCGAGAGCGTTCTCTGCTGGTTGAAAAGCTTACAGCACCTGGTATTCCCAGACGGTCTCCCATCCAAGTACTAACCAGGCCCGACCCTGCTTAGCTTCCGAGATCAGACGAGATTGGGCGCATCCAGGCTGGTATGGCCATAAGCAGAAGCTGCAGTTTGAAATACCTCTTATATGGAGTTGAAGAAAAGTCATAGAATATAAGTCATTGATTTGTTGGTTTTATTTGTTGGAGTTAAAGTGCCTTAACCATGTGCAAAACACTTTAGGACGTGAGCTGTCGCTGTTACCACGTTGAAATTTGTGTGGGTAGATTAAGCGAGAGCGCTCTCTGCTGGTTGAAAAAGCTTACAGCTCCTGGTATTCCCAGGCGGTCTCCCATCCAAGTACTAACCAGGCTTGACCCTGCTTAGCTTCCGAGATCAGACGAGATCAGGCGCATCCAGGCTGGTATGGCCGTAAGTAGAAGCTGCAGCTTGAAATACCTCTTATATGGAGTTGAAGATAAGTCATATAATATAAGTCATTGATTTGTTGGTGAAAATAATTTAGAAGCACTTATTTGTTGGAGTTAAAGTGCCTTAACCATGTGCAAAACACTTTAGGACGTGAGCTGTCGCTCTTACCACGTTGAAATATGTGTGGGTAGATTAAGCGAGAGCGCTCTCTGCTGGTTGAAAAAGCTTACAGCACCTGGTATTCCCAGGCGGTCTCCCATCCAAGTACTAACCAGGCCCGACCCTGCTTACCTTCCGAGATCAGACGAGATCGGGCGCATCCAGGCTGGTATGGCCGTAAGCTGAAGCTGCAGCTTGAAATACCTCTTATATGGAGTTGAAGATAAGTCATAGAATATAAGTCATTGATTTGTTGGTGATAATAATTTAGAAGCGCTTATTTGTTGGAGTTAAGGTGCCTTAACTATGTGCAAATCACTTTAGGACGTGAGCTGTCGCTGTTACCACATTGAAATATGTGTGGGTAGATTAAGCGAGAGCGTTCTCTGCTGGTTGAAAAAGCTTACAGCACCTGGTATTCCCAAGCGGTCTCCCATCCAAGTACTAACCAGGCCCGACCCTGCTTAGCTTCCGAGATCAGACGAGATCGGGCGCATCCAGGCTGGTATGGCCGTAAGCAGAAGCTGCAGCTTGAAATACCTCTTATATGGAGTTGAAGATAAGTCATAGAATATAAGTCATTGATCTGTTGGTTTTATTTGTTGGAGTTAAAGTGCCTTAACCATGTGCAAAACACATTAGGACGTGAGCTGTCGCTGTTACCACGTTGAAATATGTGTGGGTAGATTAAGCGAGAGCGCTCTCTGCTGGTTGACAATGCTTACAGCAGCTGGTATTCCCAGGCGGTCTCCCATCCAAGTACTAACCAGGCTTGACCCTGCTTAGCTTCCGAGATCAGACGAGATCGGGCGCATCCAGGCTGGTATGGCCGTAAGCAAAAGCTGCAGCTTGAAATACCTCTTATATGGAGTTGAAGATAAGTCATATAATATAAGTCATTGATTTGTTGGTGATAATAATTTAGAAGCGCTTATTTGTTGGAGTTAAAGTGCCTTAACCATGTGAAAAACACTTTTGGACGTGAGCTGTCGCTGTTACCACGTTGAAATATGTGTGGGTAGATTAAGCGAGAGCGCTCTCTGCTGGTTGAAAATGCTTACAGCACCTGGTATTCCTAGGCGGTCTCCCATCCAAGTACTAACCAGGCTTGACCCTGCTTAGCTTCCGAGATCAGACGAGATTGGGCGCATCCAGGCTGGTATGGCCGTAAGCAGAAGCTGCAGCTTGAAATACCTCTTATATGGAGTTGAAGATAAGTCATAGAATATAAGTCATTGATTTGTTGGTTTTATTTGTTGGAGTTAAAGTGCCTTAACCATGTGCAAAACACTTTAGGACGTGAGCTGTCGCTGTTACCACGTTGAAATATGTGTGGGTAGATTAAGCGAGAGCGCTCTCTGCTGGTTGAAAAAGCTTACAGCACCTGGTATTCCCAGGCGGTCTCCCATCCAAGTACTAACCAGGCCCGACCCTGCTTAGCTTCCGAGATCAGACGAGATCGGGCGCATCCAGGCTGGTATGGCCGTAAGCAGAAGCTGCAGCTTGAAATACCTCTGATATGGAGTTGAAGATAAGTCATAGAATATAAGTCATTGATTTGTTGGTTTTATTTGTTGGAGTTAAAGTGCCTTAACCATGTGCAAAACACTTTAGGACGTGAGCTGTCGCTCTTACCACGTTGAAATATGTGTGGGTAGATTAAGCGAGAGCGCTCTCTGCTGGTTGAAAAAGCTTACAGCACCTGGTATTCCCAGGCGGTCTCCCATCCAAGTACTAACCACGCCCGACCCTGCTCAGCTTCCGAGATCAGACGAGATCGGGCGCATCCAGGCTGGTATGGCCGTAAGCTGAAGCTGCAGCTTGAAATACTTCTTTTATGGAGTTGAAGATAAGTCATATAATACAAGTCATTGATTTGTAGGTGATAATAATTTAGAAGTGCTTATTTGTTGGAGTTAAAGTGCCTTAACCATGTGCAAAACACTTTAGGACGTGAGCTGTCGCTGTTACCACGTTGAAATATGTGTGGGTAGATTAAGCGAGAGTGCTCTCTGCTGGTTGAAAAAGCTTACAGCACCTGGTATTCCCAGGCGGTCCCCCATCCAAGTACTAACCAGGCCCGACCCTGCTTAGCTTCCGAGATCAGACGAGATCAGGTGCATCCTGGCTGGTATGGCCGTAAGCTGAAGCTGCAGCTTGAAATACCTCTTATATGGAGTTGAAGATAAGTCATATAATATAAGTCATTGATTTGTTGGTGATAATAATTTAGAAGCGCTTATTTGTTGGAGTTAAAGTGCCTTAACCATGTGCAAAACACTTTTGGACGTGAGCTGTCGCTGTTACCACGTTGAAATATGTGTGGGTAGATTAAGCGAGAGCGCTCTCTGCTGGTTGAAAAAGCTTACAGCACCTGGTATTCCCAGGCGGTCTCCCATCCAAGTACTAACCAGGCCCGACCCGGCTAGGCTTCCGAGATCAGACGAGATCGGGCGCATCCAGGCTGATATGGCCGTAAGCAGAAGCTGCAGCTTGAAATACCTCTTATATGGAGTTGAAGATAAGTCATATAATATAAGTCATGATTTGTTGGTGATAATAATTTAGAAGCGCTTATTTGTTGGAGTTAAAGTGCCTTAACCATGTGCAAAACACTTTAGGACGTGAGCTGTCGCTGTTACCACGTTGAAATTTGTGTGGGTAGATTAAGCGAGAGCGCTCTCTGCTGGTTGAAAAAGCTTACAGCACCTGGTATTCCCAGGCGGTCTCCCATCCAAGTACTAACCAGGCCCGACCCTGCTTAGCTTCCGAGATCAGACGAGATCGGGCGCATCCAGGCTGGTATGGCCGTAAGCTGAAGCTGCAGCTTGAAATACTTCTTATATGGAGTTGAAGATAAGTCATATAATATAAGTCATTGATTTGTTGGTGATAATAATTTAGAAGCGCTTATTTGTTGGAGTTAAAGTGCCTTAACCATGTGCAAAACACTTTAGGACGTGAGCTGTCGCTGTTACCACGTTGAAATATGTGTGGGTAGATTAAGCGAGAGCGCTCTCTGCTGGTTGAAAAAGCTTACAGCACCTGGTATTCCCAGGCGGTCTCCCATCCAAGTACTAACCAGGCCCGACCCTGCTTAGCTTCCGAGATCAGACGAGATCGGGCGCATCCAGGCTGGTATGGCCGTAAGCAGAATCTGCTGCTTGAAATACCTCTTATATGGAGTTGAAGATAAGTGATAGAATATAAGTCATTGATTTGTTGGTTTTATTTGTTGGAGTTAAAGTGCCTTAACCATGTGCAAAACACTTTAGGACGTGAGCTGTCGCTGTTACCACGTTGAAATATGTGTGGGTAGATTAAGCGAGAGCGCTCTCTGCTGGTTGAAAAAGCTTACAGCACCTGATATTCCCAGGCGGTCTCCCATCCAAGTACTAACCAGGCCCGACCCTGCTTAGCTTCTGAGATCAGACGAGATCAGGCGCATCCAGGCTGGTATGGCCGTAAGCTGAAGCTGCAGCTTGAAATACCTCTTATATGGAGTTGAAGATAAGTCATATAATATAAGTCATTGATTTGTTGGTGATAATAATTTAGAAGCGCTTATTTGTTGGAGTTAAAGTGCCTTAACCATGTGCAAAACACTTTAGGACGTGAGCTGTCGCTGTTACCACGTTGAAATATGTGTGGGTAGATTAAGCGAGAGCGCTCTCTGCTGGTTGAAAAAGCTTACAGCACCTGGTATTCCCAGGCGGTCTCCCATCCAAGTCCTAACCAGGCCCGACCCTGCTTAGCTTCCGAGATCAGACGAGATCGGGAGCATCCAGGCTGGTATGGCCGTAAGCTGAAGCTGCAGCTTGAAATACCTCTTATATGGAGTTGAAGATAAGTCATATAATATAAGTCATTGATTTGTTGGTGATAATAATTTAGAAGCGCATATTTGTTGGAGTTAAAGTGCCTTAACCATGTGAAAAACACTTTAGGACGTGAGCTGTCGCTGTTACCACGTTGAAATATGTGTGGGTAGATTAAGCGAGAGCGCTCTCTGCTGTTTGAAAAAGCTTACAGCACCTGGTATTCCCAGGCGGTCTCCCATCCAAGTACTAACCAGGCCCGACCCTGCTTAGCTTCCGAGATCAGACGAGATCGGGCGCATCCAGGCTGGTATGGCCGTAAGCAGAATCTGCTGCTTGAAATACCTCTTATATGGAGTTGAAGATAAGTCATAGAATATAAGTCATTGATTTGTTGGTTTTATTTGTTGGAGTTAAAGTGCCTTAACCATGTGCAAAACACTTTAGGACGTGAGCTGTCGCTGTTACCACGTTGAAATATGTGTGGGTAGATTAAGCGAGAGCGCTCTCTGCTGGTTGAAAAAGCTTACAGCACCTGATATTCCCAGGCGGTCTCCCATCCAAGTACTAACCAGGCCCGACCCTGCTTAGCTTCTGAGATCAGACGAGATCAGGCGCATCCAGGCTGGTATGGCCGTAAGCTGAAGCTGCAGCTTGAAATACCTCTTATATGGAGTTGAAGATAAGTCATATAATATAAGTCATTGATTTGTTGGTGATAATAATTTAGAAGCGCTTATTTGTTGGAGTTAAAGTGCCTTAACCATGTGCAAAACACTTTAGGACGTGAGCTGTCGCTGTTACCACGTTGAAATATGTGTGGGTAGATTAAGCGAGAGCGCTCTCTGCTGGTTGAAAAAGCTTACAGCACCTGGTATTCCCAGGCGGTCTCCCATCCAAGTCCTAACCAGGCCCGACCCTGCTTAGCTTCCGAGATCAGACGAGATCGGGAGCATCCAGGCTGGTATGGCCGTAAGCTGAAGCTGCAGCTTGAAATACCTCTTATATGGAGTTGAAGATAAGTCATATAATATAAGTCATTGATTTGTTGGTGATAATAATTTAGAAGCGCATATTTGTTGGAGTTAAAGTGCCTTAACCATGTGAAAAACACTTTAGGACGTGAGCTGTCGCTGTTACCACGTTGAAATATGTGTGGGTAGATTAAGCGAGAGCGCTCTCTGCTGGTTGAAAAAGCTTACAGCACCTGATATTCCCAGGCGGTCTCCCATCCAAGTACTAACCAGGCTTGACCCTGCTTAGCTTCCGAGATCAGACGAGATCAGGCGCATCCAGGCTGGTATGGCCGTAAGTAGAAGCTGCAGCTTGAAATACCTCTTATATGGAGTTGAAGATAAGTCATATAATATAAGTCATTGATTTGTTGGTGAAAATAATTTAGAAGCACTTATTTGTTGGAGTTAAAGTGCCTTAACCATGTGCAAAACACTTTAGGACGTGAGCTGTCGCTCTTACCACGTTGAAATATGTGTGGGTAGATTAAGCGAGAGCGCTCTCTGCTGGTTGAAAAAGCTTACAGCACCTGGTATTCCCAGGCGGTCTCCCATCCAAGTACTAACCAGGCCCGACCCTGCTTACCTTCCGAGATCAGACGAGATCGGGCGCATCCAGGCTGGTATGGCCGTAAGCTGAAGCTGCAGCTTGAAATACCTCTTATATGGAGTTGAAGATAAGTCATAGAATATAAGTCATTGATTTGTTGGTGATAATAATTTAGAAGCGCTTATTTGTTGGAGTTAAGGTGCCTTAACTATGTGCAAATCACTTTAGGACGTGAGCTGTCGCTGTTACCACATTGAAATATGTGTGGGTAGATTAAGCGAGAGCGTTCTCTGCTGGTTGAAAAAGCTTACAGCACCTGGTATTCCCAAGCGGTCTCCCATCCAAGTACTAACCAGGCCCGACCCTGCTTAGCTTCCGAGATCAGACGAGATCGGGCGCATCCAGGCTGGTATGGCCGTAAGCAGAAGCTGCAGCTTGAAATACCTCTTATATGGAGTTGAAGATAAGTCATAGAATATAAGTCATTGATCTGTTGGTTTTATTTGTTGGAGTTAAAGTGCCTTAACCATGTGCAAAACACATTAGGACGTGAGCTGTCGCTGTTACCACGTTGAAATATGTGTGGGTAGATTAAGCGAGAGCGCTCTCTGCTGGTTGACAATGCTTACAGCAGCTGGTATTCCCAGGCGGTCTCCCATCCAAGTACTAACCAGGCTTGACCCTGCTTAGCTTCCGAGATCAGACGAGATCGGGCGCATCCAGGCTGGTATGGCCGTAAGCAAAAGCTGCAGCTTGAAATACCTCTTATATGGAGTTGAAGATAAGTCATATAATATAAGTCATTGATTTGTTGGTGATAATAATTTAGAAGCGCTTATTTGTTGGAGTTAAAGTGCCTTAACCATGTGAAAAACACTTTTGGACGTGAGCTGTCGCTGTTACCACGTTGAAATATGTGTGGGTAGATTAAGCGAGAGCGCTCTCTGCTGGTTGAAAATGCTTACAGCACCTGGTATTCCTAGGCGGTCTCCCATCCAAGTACTAACCAGGCTTGACCCTGCTTAGCTTCCGAGATCAGACGAGATTGGGCGCATCCAGGCTGGTATGGCCGTAAGCAGAAGCTGCAGCTTGAAATACCTCTTATATGGAGTTGAAGATAAGTCATAGAATATAAGTCATTGATTTGTTGGTTTTATTTGTTGGAGTTAAAGTGCCTTAACCATGTGCAAAACACTTTAGGACGTGAGCTGTCGCTGTTACCACGTTGAAATATGTGTGGGTAGATTAAGCGAGAGCGCTCTCTGCTGGTTGAAAAAGCTTACAGCACCTGGTATTCCCAGGCGGTCTCCCATCCAAGTACTAACCAGGCCCGACCCTGCTTAGCTTCCGAGATCAGACGAGATCGGGCGCATCCAGGCTGGTATGGCCGTAAGCAGAAGCTGCAGCTTGAAATACCTCTGATATGGAGTTGAAGATAAGTCATAGAATATAAGTCATTGATTTGTTGGTTTTATTTGTTGGAGTTAAAGTGCCTTAACCATGTGCAAAACACTTTAGGACGTGAGCTGTCGCTCTTACCACGTTGAAATATGTGTGGGTAGATTAAGCGAGAGCGCTCTCTGCTGGTTGAAAAAGCTTACAGCACCTGGTATTCCCAGGCGGTCTCCCATCCAAGTACTAACCACGCCCGACCCTGCTCAGCTTCCGAGATCAGACGAGATCGGGCGCATCCAGGCTGGTATGGCCGTAAGCTGAAGCTGCAGCTTGAAATACTTCTTTTATGGAGTTGAAGATAAGTCATATAATACAAGTCATTGATTTGTAGGTGATAATAATTTAGAAGTGCTTATTTGTTGGAGTTAAAGTGCCTTAACCATGTGCAAAACACTTTAGGACGTGAGCTGTCGCTGTTACCACGTTGAAATATGTGTGGGTAGATTAAGCGAGAGTGCTCTCTGCTGGTTGAAAAAGCTTACAGCACCTGGTATTCCCAGGCGGTCCCCCATCCAAGTACTAACCAGGCCCGACCCTGCTTAGCTTCCGAGATCAGACGAGATCAGGTGCATCCTGGCTGGTATGGCCGTAAGCTGAAGCTGCAGCTTGAAATACCTCTTATATGGAGTTGAAGATAAGTCAT
Organism: Cololabis saira; assembly: GCF_033807715.1. NCBI lineage: Eukaryota > Metazoa > Chordata > Actinopteri > Beloniformes > Belonidae > Cololabis > Cololabis saira. The sequence continues at coordinate 159,996 of NW_026906221.1, forward strand.
ATAATATAAGTCATTGATTTGTTGGTGATAATAATTTAGAAGCGCTTATTTGTTGGAGTTAAAGTGCCTTAACCATGTGCAAAACACTTTTGGACGTGAGCTGTCGCTGTTACCACGTTGAAATATGTGTGGGTAGATTAAGCGAGAGCGCTCTCTGCTGGTTGAAAAAGCTTACAGCACCTGGTATTCCCAGGCGGTCTCCCATCCAAGTACTAACCAGGCCCGACCCGGCTAGGCTTCCGAGATCAGACGAGATCGGGCGCATCCAGGCTGATATGGCCGTAAGCAGAAGCTGCAGCTTGAAATACCTCTTATATGGAGTTGAAGATAAGTCATATAATATAAGTCATGATTTGTTGGTGATAATAATTTAGAAGCGCTTATTTGTTGGAGTTAAAGTGCCTTAACCATGTGCAAAACACTTTAGGACGTGAGCTGTCGCTGTTACCACGTTGAAATTTGTGTGGGTAGATTAAGCGAGAGCGCTCTCTGCTGGTTGAAAAAGCTTACAGCACCTGGTATTCCCAGGCGGTCTCCCATCCAAGTACTAACCAGGCCCGACCCTGCTTAGCTTCCGAGATCAGACGAGATCGGGCGCATCCAGGCTGGTATGGCCGTAAGCTGAAGCTGCAGCTTGAAATACTTCTTATATGGAGTTGAAGATAAGTCATATAATATAAGTCATTGATTTGTTGGTGATAATAATTTAGAAGCGCTTATTTGTTGGAGTTAAAGTGCCTTAACCATGTGCAAAACACTTTAGGACGTGAGCTGTCGCTGTTACCACGTTGAAATATGTGTGGGTAGATTAAGCGAGAGCGCTCTCTGCTGGTTGAAAAAGCTTACAGCACCTGGTATTCCCAGGCGGTCTCCCATCCAAGTACTAACCAGGCCCGACCCTGCTTAGCTTCCGAGATCAGACGAGATCGGGCGCATCCAGGCTGGTATGGCCGTAAGCAGAATCTGCTGCTTGAAATACCTCTTATATGGAGTTGAAGATAAGTGATAGAATATAAGTCATTGATTTGTTGGTTTTATTTGTTGGAGTTAAAGTGCCTTAACCATGTGCAAAACACTTTAGGACGTGAGCTGTCGCTGTTACCACGTTGAAATATGTGTGGGTAGATTAAGCGAGAGCGCTCTCTGCTGGTTGAAAAAGCTTACAGCACCTGATATTCCCAGGCGGTCTCCCATCCAAGTACTAACCAGGCCCGACCCTGCTTAGCTTCTGAGATCAGACGAGATCAGGCGCATCCAGGCTGGTATGGCCGTAAGCTGAAGCTGCAGCTTGAAATACCTCTTATATGGAGTTGAAGATAAGTCATATAATATAAGTCATTGATTTGTTGGTGATAATAATTTAGAAGCGCTTATTTGTTGGAGTTAAAGTGCCTTAACCATGTGCAAAACACTTTAGGACGTGAGCTGTCGCTGTTACCACGTTGAAATATGTGTGGGTAGATTAAGCGAGAGCGCTCTCTGCTGGTTGAAAAAGCTTACAGCACCTGGTATTCCCAGGCGGTCTCCCATCCAAGTCCTAACCAGGCCCGACCCTGCTTAGCTTCCGAGATCAGACGAGATCGGGAGCATCCAGGCTGGTATGGCCGTAAGCTGAAGCTGCAGCTTGAAATACCTCTTATATGGAGTTGAAGATAAGTCATATAATATAAGTCATTGATTTGTTGGTGATAATAATTTAGAAGCGCATATTTGTTGGAGTTAAAGTGCCTTAACCATGTGAAAAACACTTTAGGACGTGAGCTGTCGCTGTTACCACGTTGAAATATGTGTGGGTAGATTAAGCGAGAGCGCTCTCTGCTGTTTGAAAAAGCTTACAGCACCTGGTATTCCCAGGCGGTCTCCCATCCAAGTACTAACCAGGCCCGACCCTGCTTAGCTTCCGAGATCAGACGAGATCGGGCGCATCCAGGCTGGTATGGCCGTAAGCAGAATCTGCTGCTTGAAATACCTCTTATATGGAGTTGAAGATAAGTCATAGAATATAAGTCATTGATTTGTTGGTTTTATTTGTTGGAGTTAAAGTGCCTTAACCATGTGCAAAACACTTTAGGACGTGAGCTGTCGCTGTTACCACGTTGAAATATGTGTGGGTAGATTAAGCGAGAGCGCTCTCTGCTGGTTGAAAAAGCTTACAGCACCTGATATTCCCAGGCGGTCTCCCATCCAAGTACTAACCAGGCCCGACCCTGCTTAGCTTCTGAGATCAGACGAGATCAGGCGCATCCAGGCTGGTATGGCCGTAAGCTGAAGCTGCAGCTTGAAATACCTCTTATATGGAGTTGAAGATAAGTCATATAATATAAGTCATTGATTTGTTGGTGATAATAATTTAGAAGCGCTTATTTGTTGGAGTTAAAGTGCCTTAACCATGTGCAAAACACTTTAGGACGTGAGCTGTCGCTGTTACCACGTTGAAATATGTGTGGGTAGATTAAGCGAGAGCGCTCTCTGCTGGTTGAAAAAGCTTACAGCACCTGGTATTCCCAGGCGGTCTCCCATCCAAGTCCTAACCAGGCCCGACCCTGCTTAGCTTCCGAGATCAGACGAGATCGGGAGCATCCAGGCTGGTATGGCCGTAAGCTGAAGCTGCAGCTTGAAATACCTCTTATATGGAGTTGAAGATAAGTCATATAATATAAGTCATTGATTTGTTGGTGATAATAATTTAGAAGCGCATATTTGTTGGAGTTAAAGTGCCTTAACCATGTGAAAAACACTTTAGGACGTGAGCTGTCGCTGTTACCACGTTGAAATATGTGTGGGTAGATTAAGCGAGAGCGCTCTCTGCTGTTTGAAAAAGCTTACAGCACCTGGTATTCCCAGGCGGTCTCCCATCCAAGTACTAACCAGGCCCGACCCTGCTTAGCTTCCGAGATCAGACGAGATCGGGCGCATCCAGGCTGGTATGGCCGTAAGCAGAATCTGCTGCTTGAAATACCTCTTATATGGAGTTGAAGATAAGTCATAGAATATAAGTCATTGATTTGTTGGTTTTATTTGTTGGAGTTAAAGTGCCTTAACCATGTGCAAAACACTTTAGGACGTGAGCTGTCGCTGTTACCACGTTGAAATATGTGTGGGTAGATTAAGCGAGAGCGCTCTCTGCTGGTTGAAAAAGCTTACAGCACCTGATATTCCCAGGCGGTCTCCCATCCAAGTACTAACCAGGCCCGACCCTGCTTAGCTTCTGAGATCAGACGAGATCAGGCGCATCCAGGCTGGTATGGCCGTAAGCTGAAGCTGCAGCTTGAAATACCTCTTATATGGAGTTGAAGATAAGTCATATAATATAAGTCATTGATTTGTTGGTGATAATAATTTAGAAGCGCTTATTTGTTGGAGTTAAAGTGCCTTAACCATGTGCAAAACACTTTAGGACGTGAGCTGTCGCTGTTACCACGTTGAAATATGTGTGGGTAGATTAAGCGAGAGCGCTCTCTGCTGGTTGAAAAAGCTTACAGCACCTGGTATTCCCAGGCGGTCTCCCATCCAAGTCCTAACCAGGCCCGACCCTGCTTAGCTTCCGAGATCAGACGAGATCGGGAGCATCCAGGCTGGTATGGCCGTAAGCTGAAGCTGCAGCTTGAAATACCTCTTATATGGAGTTGAAGATAAGTCATAGAATATAAGTCATAGATTTGTTGGTTTTATTTGTTGGAGTTAAAGTGCCTTAACCATGTGCAAAACACTTTCGGGCGTGAGCTGTCGCTGTTAGGGTTAGGGTTAGGGTTAGGTTAGGGTTAGGATAAGGCAAGAGTGCCACTTTGGAATCTTTGATTTGACCCCCTAAACAGTGGATCATTTGCTTGAAACTTCGGCTACCCCCCATTTTCGGGTACCCTGATTCCAGGAACACTAGGGTTAGGGTTAGGGTTAGGGTTAGATTTTTCAGGTTTCTCGATGAACCCCCCACCTCATCCGTCGATTTGGTGGTTAGGGTTAGGGTTAGGGTTAGGGTTAGGGTAGGGTTAGGGTTAGGGTTAGGGTTAGGATAGGGGCTGAGTGCCACTTTGGAATCTTTGATTTGACCCCCTAAACAGTGGATCATTTGCTTGACACTTCGGCTACCCCCCCATTTTTCAGTGTTTTGGTGAAAAAAGTTCCCCCAGAAAGTGTTTAGGAGCACGTTTTAGGCCATTTGGAGTCGATATGTACCTATAAACAAATTATTTTTGGAAAAAAATAATTGTGAAATTTGACGAAAATTTCCTGAAATTTGACTAAGTGTTTTGGTGAAAAGGGTTCACCCAGAAAGTAGTTAGGAGCACGTTTCAGGCCATTTGGAGTCGATAGGTACATATATTAAACAAACTTTTATTGGGAAAAATACTTGTAAATTTTCTAAGATTTTCACTAAGTCAACTGGGTTAGATTTTTCAGGTTTCTCGATGACCCCCCCACCTCGTCCGTCGACTCGGTGGTTTACAGGGACCAAAGGCAATGCGACAGGCCAGCGCACGTCGTCCATGGCTCTCTTGACCGTACTATCCACCAAAAGTTTGATTAGTAGGGTTAGGGTTAGGGTTAGGGTTAGGGGTTAGGGTTAGGGTTAGGGTCAGGGTCAGGGTTAGGGTTAGGGTTAGATTAAGGGGGTTAGGGTTAGGGTTAGGGTTAGGGTTTGTGTTCAACGGCTCCCTGCGGGAAACCAATACGCTACTGCCTCCTAACGCTCGTAGGCGTTACCAGAGTTCGCAGAAGGTAGTGTTGCACTCTCACATCGTACATCCAGTTGAGATCCGTATGCACTAAAGTACTTTTGTCAGTAGCGTATGGTGCGGGACCTCTGAATAGTTTCAGAGTTTTGATGTGAGATGTGCTGTATGGTGTATCAAGGTCACTGGGTACCCCTTATGTGTGCAGTCGGATTGCGGAGGATCCGGTGTCTTCGTAGTGGCTAGTGGGTGCATTGTGAGAGGACAGTTGTGAGTTTTGGAAGGGGAGAGAAAGGGGGGTTGGGTTGATAGTTCAGAGAGGAGAGGTGAGGGGGGTATTTTAGAGCGGTTTTTTGGATTTGGGGTTCGGGTTAGAATTTGTTTGTGTAGTTTTAAGATTAGGGTTAAGGTTAGGGTTTAGTTTAAGTTTAGGGTTTGGTTTTAAGGTTGAGGTTGGAATTAGGATTTGGGTTAGGGTTAAGGTTAGAATTTTGGGTTAGGTTCAGGTTTAGGGTTAGGGTTAGGGTTGGGGCCAGGGTTAGGGTTAGGTTTAGGTTTTCGGGTTAGGGTCAGGGTTAGGGTTTGTGTTCAACGGCTCCATGCGGGAAACCAATACGCTACTGCCTCCTAACGCTCGTAGGCGTTACCAGAGTTCGCAGAAGGTAGTGTTGCACTCTCACATCGTACATCCAGTTGAGATCCGTATGCACTAAAGTACTTTTGTCAGTAGCGTATGGTGCGAGACCTCTGAATAGTTTCAGAGTTTTGATGTGAGATGTGCTGTATGGTGTATCAAGGTCACTGGGTACCCCTTATGCGTGCAGTCGGATTGTGGAGGATCCGGTGTCTTCGTCTGTGGCTAGTGGGTGCAATATGAGAGGACAGTTGTGAGTTTTGGAAGGGGAGAAGAAGGGGGGGGGGGGGGGGGGTTTGGTTGGTGGGTTGATAGTTCAGAGAGGAGAGGTGAGTGGGGTTTTTTTTGGAGCGGTTTTTAGGATTTGGGGTTCGGGTTAGAATTTGTTTGTGTAGCTTAAGATTAGGGTTAAGGTTAGGGTTTAGTTTAAGTTTAGGGTTTTGCTTTAAGGTTAAGGTTGAAATTAGGATTTGGTTAGGGTTAGGGTTAGGGTTAGGGTTAGGGTTAGATTAAGGGTTAGGGTTAGATTAAGGGTTAGGGTTAGGGTTAGGGTTAGGGTTAGATGTTTGAAGCTCTCTCGATGAACCCCCTGCTTCGTCCGACGACTGGGCAGTTTGCAGGGTTCAAAGGCAATGCACTGGCCGACGCACGTCGTCCGCATCTCTCCGTTCCATTTTCGCACCATCCCTTAGTAAAACAAAGTTCATAACAAAATGGAGACTCCCTCAGAGTACTAGAAAAATTATTTTGTAAAAATATGGGAACTCCCCTTTAAGTTCTGAAAAAAATGTTTTGTGTGTTCCTGTGTGTTTGTAAAATTGTGGGGACCCCCCTTAGAGTTCTGGAAATAATATGTCTTTGTAAAAACGTGGGAACCTCCTTTAGAGTTCTGGAAATCATATCTGTTTGTAACAATGTGGGAATCACCCTTAGATTTCTGGAAATATGTGTTTGTACAAAAGTGGGAACCACCCTTAGATCTCTGGAAATAATATGTGTTTGTAAAAAAGTGGGAACCACCCTTATATTTCTGAAAAAAAATATATATATACCAAATATGTAATATAATAAAATAATGTTTGTAAAGATTTGGGAGCCTCCCTCAGATTTCTAGAAAAAAAATTGTAAAAAAATGTAAAAAATGTGGAGGTTTGAGAAGGGACAGGGCCAGGGAGAGGTGTCTGGACGGACAGCGCTTTCCCCCGCCGGACCGGGCTGTTACCCTGTCCCTCTCACTCCCACGCAGTGCGAGGGAAGGAAAGAGAAGGATGGAGTCCTTTATAGTTCTGAAAAAAATTGTAAAAAAATTTGTGAAAAAAATGTGGAGAAGGGACAGGGCCAGGGAGAGGTGTCGGGACGGACAGAACTCTCCCCCGCCGGACCGGGCTGTTACCCTGTCCCTCTCACTCCCACGCTGTGCGAGGGAAGGAAAGAGAAGGATGGAATCCTGAATTTCCTGGTGCGATCCAAGTCAGGGTGAGGTTGGGGTTAAGGTTAGGGTGGGTTTGGGTTAGGGTTAGGGTTACGGTGGGGGGAAGGGTTAAGGTTAGGATTTGGGAAAGGGTTAGGGTTAGGTTTATGGTGGGGGGAAGGGTTAAGGTTAGGATTTGGGAAAGGGTTAGGGTTAGGTTGGGGAAGGGTTAGGGTTCTGGTGGGGGAAAGGGTTAAGGTTAGGATTTGGGAAAGGGTTAGGGTTAGGTTGGGGAAGGGTTAGGGTTCGGTGGGGGAAGGGTTAAGGTTAGGATTTGGGAAAGGGTTAGGGTTAGGTTGGGGAAAGGTTATGGTGGGGGGAAGGGTTAAGGTTAGGATTTGGGAAAGGGTTAGGGTTAGGGTTAGGGTTAGGGTTAGGGTTAGGGTTAGATTTTTCAGGTTTCTCGATGATCCCCCCACCTCGTCCGTCGACTCGGTGGTTTACAGGGACCAAAGGCAATGCACAGGCCGGCGCACGTCGTCATAGCTCTCTTGACCGTACTATCCACTGAAAGTTAGATTAATAGTGGAGACAACAGGTCAATGAACAAGTTTAAGTTTGATTAGTAGTAGAGACAACAGGTCAGTTACAGATTTGGGTGAGAGGGGTCAGGACCAGGAAGAGTTGCCTTATAGGGGCAGGTCTCTTCCCCGCCTTGACGGGCCGTTATCCTGCCCCTCTCACACTCCCACGCAGAGCGAGGGAGTAAAAGAAGGAGGAGGTGATGGGTGGAGTCATGAATGTCCTCGTAGATCCAGGTTGGGATGGGATCAGGTCCAGGGCGGGGATGAGGAAGCTCCACATCTGGTTGAGAGGGCTTCACATCTGGTTGAGAGGGGACAGGACCAGGGAGAGTTGCCTTATAGGGGCAGGTCTCTCCCCCGCCTTGACGGGCCGTTATCCTGCCCCCTCTCGCTCCCACGCAGTACGAGGGAAAGAGAGAAGGAGGAGGGTGGTGGGTGGAGTCGTGAACGTCTTCGTAGATCCAGGCTGGGATGTGGTTGGGATAAGGGTTAGGGTCAGGGGTTAGGGTTAGGGTTAGAGTTTAAGGGTTAGGGTTAGGGTAAGGGTTCTGGGTTAGGATTTAAGGGTTAAGGTTAGGGTTAGAGGTCAAGGGTTAGGGTTAGGGGTTGGGGTTAGGGTAAGGGTTCTGGGTTAGGGTTTAAGGGTTAAGGTTAGGGTTAGAGGTCAAGGGTTAGGGTTAGGGGTTGGGGTTAGGGGTTAAGGTTAGGGGTCAGGGGTTAAGGTAATGATTAGGGTTTAGGGTTAAGGTTAGGGTTGGGGTTAGGGTTATGGTTAGTTGTTGAGGTTCCCTCGAAGAATCCCCTCCTTCATCCAACGACTGGGCAGCTCCACGGCTCTTCTGATCCATTTCTTCACCATCCATTTCAAAAATAAAGTTCATAAAGAAGTGGAAATTCCCTCAGAGTTCTGGAAAAAATCCTTTGTAAAAATGTGAGAATGTCCCTTTAAGTTCTGGAGAAAAAAGTTTCATGTGTATTTGTAAAATCGTGTGAACCTCCCTCCAGGTTCTGGACATAATATGTGTTTGTAGAAATGTGGGAACCTCACTTAGAGTTCTGGAAATAATGTGTTTGCAAAGATGTGGAGACTTATAATATGTGTTTGTAAAAATTGTGGGAACATCCTTTAGAGTTCTGGAAATAATGTGTATATGTGTTTGTAAAAAAGTGGGATCCACCATTAGGTTTCTGGAAAGAAAACTTTATTTTTTTATTTTTTCAAAAAATTCAAAAAATTCAAAAAATAAAAAATAAAAAATAAAAAAATATATATAGAAAAATATATATAAAAAAATAAAATAATTCTTTGTTTGTGAAGCTGTATGAATCTTCCTTGGAGTTCTGGAAAAAATGGCAGCATTTCCTTGTATTTTCAGCATTTCATTGTTGGAAAGTTTTTTTTGTTGTTTAAGTGTTGTAACTCTCCACTAAGATAGGGTGGAGAGTTTGTTGTTGTAGAGGTTAGTTTCTTTAATTGTCTAACAATCTTATTTTAAATTCTATTTTATGTCTATTTTATGTCTATTTTAAGTCTATTTATAGGACACATCATCAGTAGTGAACCCCGGGATCACGGGGTGTTTCGGCCATTACCACTAGACACCCTCACCACAGGGTGGGCCCCGCCGGGATGATCAGTTCCCAGGGTGTGTCCATTTTAGTATAAAGATAAGATAAGATCTAATTTTATGAGTTAATATTACAGAGTTAAAGTTATTATAATTACGGTAGGAAGGCTATGTTTTTTATATATTATAAAACTTATTATTTAATTATTATTATATTTATTATTATTATGAATTTAATTATTATAATTATTATTATTATTTATTTAAATAGTATTATTATTATTATTATTATTTTTATAAAACAAGGTGAATTTTTCATGAAAAAGGCATACTTACCATTGAATTCCAGCACAGGAGGGTCTGTGACATCACAAGGCAGCCCCCACCTTTTTTTTGGAGCAGGGTGACGAAGATGAAGGATGAAGAATGGTCCTCTTCACCCATGGCAAAGTAGTTCTGTGTCTCATAAACCGTATGACTACAGAATTTGTGAAAACTCGTTTTTTAGACTGGGCTGTGAGTGGAGGTCATATTTCTTACAGTCCTACTCCGTTATGGTTTCAAAAAAATTGTTCTAAAAACCCTATAATTAGTAAGATCTCATTTAGAGCTGTCCGAAAATACCCCATATGTCCATATTTTTATTTGTAATTACAGAGTTATTAAGATAATTAGGTCTCCCGTAGGTTTACCCAGAATTCAACTGGGTTTTCTAATCGTCTAATATGGTTAAAAGTAAAATTGTAATTACTCGGCTCCCCTTACTGCTAGATATTTAAAAAAAGGGGGGTCTCTCTGTTATGGAATAAGGGTCCTAATTAAGGCTGTTATGCCCGCTTTTAACCTCTAGGGAGTATTTAATCGTTAAAGAATCACCTGTATTTTTCCAACCTTTGATTAAATCTTTTTCTTTTTCTGCTGTATCCGGTTGATCCGGTAATTAAATAAGCATGTTATATATGTACATATTTATTTATTAATTAAAATAATCGCCTGTATTTTCTATCCTGATTAAATCTTTTCTTTTTCTGCTACATCCGGGTAATCCGGAGAAATTAAAAAACCTAAATAATCATGTTATATATGTATATATTTAATAATTAAAATAATCCCCTGTATTTTTAATCTTTTATAATGTTAATATTTAATTATTAAGATAATGAAAGTTCAGTTATTGTTGATTCTTTAGAGACGTAATTATTTTTAGTTCATATTCTGGTCAGGTTAATGACTTTAAGCCGGAAAAACGTGGCATGTTTAGGATAGTATAATGGTGGTCCCTATAAAATATATTCTTTTAAAAAAACTCTAATTAGTAAGACCTAATTAGTAAGATCTCATTTAGATCTGTCAGAAAATACCCTATATATCTACATTTTCTTCTGTATCCGGGTAATCCGGTGAGATTTAAAACTCTAAATAATCCTGTTATATATGTATATATTTAATTATTAAGATAATAAAAGTTCAGTTATTGTTGATTCTTTAGAGACGTAATTATTTTTAGTTCATATTCTGGTCAGGTTAATGACATTAAGCCGGAAAAACGTGGCATGTTTAGGATAGTATAATGGTGGTCCCTATAAAATAGATTCTTTTAAAAAGACTCTAATTAGTAAGACCTAATTAGTAAAATCTCATTTAGATCTGTCAGAAAATACCCTATATATACATTTTCTTCTGTATCCGGGTAATCCGGTGAGATTTAAAAATCTAAATAATCCTGTTATATATGTATATATTTAATTATTAAGATAATAAAAGTTCAGTTATTGTTGATTCTTTAGAGACGTAATTATTTTTAGTTCATATTCTGGTCAGGTTAATGACATTAAGCCGGAAAAACGTGGCATGTTTAGGATAGTATAATGGTGGTCCCTATAAAATAGATTCTTTTAAAAAAACTCTAATTAGTAAGACCTAATTAGTAAAATCTCATATAGATCTGTCAGAAAATACCCTATATATACATTTTCTTCTGTATCCGGGTAATCCGGTGAGATTTAAAAATCTAAATAATCCTGTTATATATGTATATATTTAATTATTAAGATAATAAAAGTTCAGTTATTGTTGATTCTTTAGAGACGTAATTATTTTTAGTTCATATTCTGGTCAGGTTAATGACATTAAGCCGGAAAAACGTGGCATGTTTAGGATAGTATAATGGTGGTCCCTATAAAATAGATTCTTTTAAAAAAACTCTAATTAGTAAGACCTAATTAGTAAAATCTCATATAGATCTGTCAGAAAATACCCTATATATACATTTTCTTCTGTATCCGGGTAATCCGGTGAGATTTAAAAATCTAAATAATCCTGTTATATATGTATATATTTAATTATTAAGATAATAAAAGTTCAGTTATTGTTGATTCTTTAGAGACGTAATTATTTTTAGTTCATATTCTGGTCAGGTTAATGACATTAAGCCGGAAAAACGTGGCATGTTTAGGATAGTATAATGGTGGTCCCTATAAAATAGATTCTTTTAAAAAAGACTCTAATTAGTAAGACCTAATTAGTAAGATCTCATTTAGATCTGTCAGAAAATACCCTATATATCTACATTTTCTCCTGTATCCGGGTAATCCGGTGAGATTTAAAAATCTAAACAATCCTATTATATATGTATATATTTAATTATTAAGATAATAAAAGTTCAGTTATTGTTGATTCTTTAGAGACGTAATTATTTTTAGTTCATATTCTGGTCAGGTTAATGACATTAAGCCGGAAAAACGTGGCATGTTTAGGATAGTATAATGGTGGTCCCTATAAAATAGATTCTTTTAAAAAAGACTCTAATTAGTAAGACCTAATTAGTAAGATCCCATTTGGATCTGTCAGAAAGTACCCTATATATCTACATTTTGATTTACAGTTTCAGAGCCATTAGGTCAATTAGGTCTCATGTAGGTGCACTCAGAGTTCCACTTGGTTTTTCTAGTTGTCTAATTGGTTAAAAGTAAATTTGAAATTACTCGGCTCCCCTGTTTGCTAGGTTTTCTTTATATATAAAAAAATCTCTTTGTTTAAGGGATCTAGGTCCTAATTAAGGTTGTTGTGCCTGGTTTTACCCGCTAGGGAGTATTTAATCATTAAAGGCACCACATGTAATTTTTCATCCTTTGATTAAATCCTTCTTTAGAGATGGAATTATTTCCATTCTACATTCTGGTCAGGTTACTGACCTCGTGCAGGAATAGAGCGGCCTGCTGTGGATAGTACATAGTGGTCTGTTGTAAATAGAGCTAGGCTGTCCGAAGGCACGGGCTAGGGTTAGATTTTTCAGGTTTCTCGATGATCCCCCCACCTCGTCCGTCGACTCGGTGGTTTACAGGGACCAAAGGCAATGCACAGGCCGGCGCACGTCGTCATAGCTCTCTTGACCGTACTATCCACTGAAAGTTAGATTAATAGTGGAGACAACAGGTCAATGAACAAGTTTAAGTTTGATTAGTAGTAGAGACAACAGGTCAGTTACAGATTTGGGTGAGAGGGGTCAGGACCAGGAAGAGTTGCCTTATAGGGGCAGGTCTCTTCCCCGCCTTGACGGGCCGTTATCCTGCCCCTCTCACACTCCCACGCAGAGCGAGGGAGTAAAAGAAGGAGGAGGTGATGGGTGGAGTCATGAATGTCCTCGTAGATCCAGGTTGGGATGGGATCAGGTCCAGGGCGGGGATGAGGAAGCTCCACATCTGGTTGAGAGGGCTTCACATCTGGTTGAGAGGGGACAGGACCAGGGAGAGTTGCCTTATAGGGGCAGGTCTCTCCCCCGCCTTGACGGGCCGTTATCCTGCCCCCTCTCGCTCCCACGCAGTACGAGGGAAAGAGAGAAGGAGGAGGGTGGTGGGTGGAGTCGTGAACGTCTTCGTAGATCCAGGCTGGGATGTGGTTGGGATAAGGGTTAGGGTCAGGGGTTAGGGTTAGGGTTAGAGTTTAAGGGTTAGGGTTAGGGTTAGGGTAAGGGTTCTGGGTTAGGATTTAAGGGTTAAGGTTAGGGTTAGAGGTCAAGGGTTAGGGTTAGGGGTTGGGGTTAGGGTAAGGGTTCTGGGTTAGGGTTTAAGGGTTAAGGTTAGAGGTCAAGGGTTAGGGTTAGGGGTTGGGGTTAGGGGTTAAGGTTAGGGGTCAGGGGTTAAGGTAATGATTAGGGTTTAGGGTTAAGGTTAGGGTTGGGGTTAGGGTTATGGTTAGTTGTTGAGGTTCCCTCGAAGAATCCCCTCCTTCATCCAACGACTGGGCAGCTCCACGGCTCTTCTGATCCATTTCTTCACCATCCATTTCAAAAATAAAGTTCATAAAGAAGTGGAAATTCCCTCAGAGTTCTGGAAAAAATCCTTTGTAAAAATGTGAGAATGTCCCTTTAAGTTCTGGAGAAAAAAGTTTCATGTGTATTTGTAAAATCGTGTGAACCTCCCTCCAGGTTCTGGACATAATATGTGTTTGTAGAAATGTGGGAACCTCACTTAGAGTTCTGGAAATAATGTGTTTGCAAAGATGTGGAGACTTATAATATGTGTTTGTAAAAATTGTGGGAACATCCTTTAGAGTTCTGGAAATAATGTGTATATGTGTTTGTAAAAAAGTGGGATCCACCATTAGGTTTCTGGAAAGAAAACTTTATTTTTTTATTTTTTCAAAAAATTCAAAAAATTCAAAAAATAAAAAATAAAAAATAAAAAAATATATATAGAAAAATATATATAAAAAAATAAAATAATTCTTTGTTTGTGAAGCTGTATGAATCTTCCTTGGAGTTCTGGAAAAAATGGCAGCATTTCCTTGTATTTTCAGCATTTCATTGTTGGAAAGTTTTTTTTGTTGTTTAAGTGTTGTAACTCTCCACTAAGATAGGGTGGAGAGTTTGTTGTTGTAGAGGTTAGTTTCTTTAATTGTCTAACAATCTTATTTTAAATTCTATTTTATGTCTATTTTATGTCTATTTTAAGTCTATTTATAGGACACATCATCAGTAGTGAACCCCGGGATCACGGGGTGTTTCGGCCATTACCACTAGACACCCTCACCACAGGGTGGGCCCCGCCGGGATGATCAGTTCCCAGGGTGTGTCCATTTTAGTATAAAGATAAGATAAGATCTAATTTTATGAGTTAATATTACAGAGTTAAAGTTATTATAATTACGGTAGGAAGGCTATGTTTTTTATATATTATAAAACTTATTATTTAATTATTATTATATTTATTATTATTATGAATTTAATTATTATAATTATTATTATTATTTATTTAAATAGTATTATTATTATTATTATTTTTATAAAACAAGGTGAATTTTTCATGAAAAAGGCATACTTACCATTGAATTCCAGCACAGGAGGGTCTGTGACATCACAAGGCAGCCCCCACCTTTTTTTTGGAGCAGGGTGACGAAGATGAAGGATGAAGAATGGTCCTCTTCACCCATGGCAAAGTAGTTCTGTGTCTCATAAACCGTATGACTACAGAATTTGTGAAAACTCGTTTTTTAGACTGGGCTGTGAGTGGAGGTCATATTTCTTACAGTCCTACTCCGTTATGGTTTCAAAAAAATTGTTCTAAAAACCCTATAATTAGTAAGATCTCATTTAGAGCTGTCCGAAAATACCCCATATGTCCATATTTTTATTTGTAATTACAGAGTTATTAAGATAATTAGGTCTCCCGTAGGTTTACCCAGAATTCAACTGGGTTTTCTAATCGTCTAATATGGTTAAAAGTAAAATTGTAATTACTCGGCTCCCCTTACTGCTAGATATTTAAAAAAAGGGGGGTCTCTCTGTTATGGAATAAGGGTCCTAATTAAGGCTGTTATGCCCGCTTTTAACCTCTAGGGAGTATTTAATCGTTAAAGAATCACCTGTATTTTTCCAACCTTTGATTAAATCTTTTTCTTTTTCTGCTGTATCCGGTTGATCCGGTAATTAAATAAGCATGTTATATATGTACATATTTATTTATTAATTAAAATAATCGCCTGTATTTTCTATCCTGATTAAATCTTTTCTTTTTCTGCTACATCCGGGTAATCCGGAGAAATTAAAAAACCTAAATAATCATGTTATATATGTATATATTTAATAATTAAAATAATCCCCTGTATTTTTAATCTTTTATAATGTTAATATTTAATTATTAAGATAATGAAAGTTCAGTTATTGTTGATTCTTTAGAGACGTAATTATTTTTAGTTCATATTCTGGTCAGGTTAATGACTTTAAGCCGGAAAAACGTGGCATGTTTAGGATAGTATAATGGTGGTCCCTATAAAATATATTCTTTTAAAAAAACTCTAATTAGTAAGACCTAATTAGTAAGATCTCATTTAGATCTGTCAGAAAATACCCTATATATCTACATTTTCTTCTGTATCCGGGTAATCCGGTGAGATTTAAAACTCTAAATAATCCTGTTATATATGTATATATTTAATTATTAAGATAATAAAAGTTCAGTTATTGTTGATTCTTTAGAGACGTAATTATTTTTAGTTCATATTCTGGTCAGGTTAATGACATTAAGCCGGAAAAACGTGGCATGTTTAGGATAGTATAATGGTGGTCCCTATAAAATAGATTCTTTTAAAAAGACTCTAATTAGTAAGACCTAATTAGTAAAATCTCATTTAGATCTGTCAGAAAATACCCTATATATACATTTTCTTCTGTATCCGGGTAATCCGGTGAGATTTAAAAATCTAAATAATCCTGTTATATATGTATATATTTAATTATTAAGATAATAAAAGTTCAGTTATTGTTGATTCTTTAGAGACGTAATTATTTTTAGTTCATATTCTGGTCAGGTTAATGACATTAAGCCGGAAAAACGTGGCATGTTTAGGATAGTATAATGGTGGTCCCTATAAAATAGATTCTTTTAAAAAAACTCTAATTAGTAAGACCTAATTAGTAAAATCTCATATAGATCTGTCAGAAAATACCCTATATATACATTTTCTTCTGTATCCGGGTAATCCGGTGAGATTTAAAAATCTAAATAATCCTGTTATATATGTATATATTTAATTATTAAGATAATAAAAGTTCAGTTATTGTTGATTCTTTAGAGACGTAATTATTTTTAGTTCATATTCTGGTCAGGTTAATGACATTAAGCCGGAAAAACGTGGCATGTTTAGGATAGTATAATGGTGGTCCCTATAAAATAGATTCTTTTAAAAAAACTCTAATTAGTAAGACCTAATTAGTAAAATCTCATATAGATCTGTCAGAAAATACCCTATATATACATTTTCTTCTGTATCCGGGTAATCCGGTGAGATTTAAAAATCTAAATAATCCTGTTATATATGTATATATTTAATTATTAAGATAATAAAAGTTCAGTTATTGTTGATTCTTTAGAGACGTAATTATTTTTAGTTCATATTCTGGTCAGGTTAATGACATTAAGCCGGAAAAACGTGGCATGTTTAGGATAGTATAATGGTGGTCCCTATAAAATAGATTCTTTTAAAAAAGACTCTAATTAGTAAGACCTAATTAGTAAGATCTCATTTAGATCTGTCAGAAAATACCCTATATATCTACATTTTCTCCTGTATCCGGGTAATCCGGTGAGATTTAAAAATCTAAACAATCCTATTATATATGTATATATTTAATTATTAAGATAATAAAAGTTCAGTTATTGTTGATTCTTTAGAGACGTAATTATTTTTAGTTCATATTCTGGTCAGGTTAATGACATTAAGCCGGAAAAACGTGGCATGTTTAGGATAGTATAATGGTGGTCCCTATAAAATAGATTCTTTTAAAAAAGACTCTAATTAGTAAGACCTAATTAGTAAGATCCCATTTGGATCTGTCAGAAAGTACCCTATATATCTACATTTTGATTTACAGTTTCAGAGCCATTAGGTCAATTAGGTCTCATGTAGGTGCACTCAGAGTTCCACTTGGTTTTTCTAGTTGTCTAATTGGTTAAAAGTAAATTTGAAATTACTCGGCTCCCCTGTTTGCTAGGTTTTCTTTATATATAAAAAAATCTCTTTGTTTAAGGGATCTAGGTCCTAATTAAGGTTGTTGTGCCTGGTTTTACCCGCTAGGGAGTATTTAATCATTAAAGGCACCACATGTAATTTTTCATCCTTTGATTAAATCCTTCTTTAGAGATGGAATTATTTCCATTCTACATTCTGGTCAGGTTACTGACCTCGTGCAGGAATAGAGCGGCCTGCTGTGGATAGTACATAGTGGTCTGTTGTAAATAGAGCTAGGCTGTCCGAAGGCACGGGCTAGGGTTAGATTTTTCAGGTTTCTCGATGATCCCCCCACCTCGTCCGTCGACTCGGTGGTTTACAGGGACCAAAGGCAATGCACAGGCCGGCGCACGTCGTCATAGCTCTCTTGACCGTACTATCCACTGAAAGTTAGATTAATAGTGGAGACAACAGGTCAATGAACAAGTTTAAGTTTGATTAGTAGTAGAGACAACAGGTCAGTTACAGATTTGGGTGAGAGGGGTCAGGACCAGGAAGAGTTGCCTTATAGGGGCAGGTCTCTTCCCCGCCTTGACGGGCCGTTATCCTGCCCCTCTCACACTCCCACGCAGAGCGAGGGAGTAAAAGAAGGAGGAGGTGATGGGTGGAGTCATGAATGTCCTCGTAGATCCAGGTTGGGATGGGATCAGGTCCAGGGCGGGGATGAGGAAGCTCCACATCTGGTTGAGAGGGCTTCACATCTGGTTGAGAGGGGACAGGACCAGGGAGAGTTGCCTTATAGGGGCAGGTCTCTCCCCCGCCTTGACGGGCCGTTATCCTGCCCCCTCTCGCTCCCACGCAGTACGAGGGAAAGAGAGAAGGAGGAGGGTGGTGGGTGGAGTCGTGAACGTCTTCGTAGATCCAGGCTGGGATGTGGTTGGGATAAGGGTTAGGGTCAGGGGTTAGGGTTAGGGTTAGAGTTTAAGGGTTAGGGTTAGGGTAAGGGTTCTGGGTTAGGATTTAAGGGTTAAGGTTAGGGTTAGAGGTCAAGGGTTAGGGTTAGGGGTTGGGGTTAGGGTAAGGGTTCTGGGTTAGGGTTTAAGGGTTAAGGTTAGGGTTAGAGGTCAAGGGTTAGGGTTAGGGTTAGGGTAAGGGTTCTGGGTTAGGATTTAAGGGTTAAGGTTAGGGTTAGAGGTCAAGGGTTAGGGTTAGGGGTTGGGGTTAGGGTAAGGGTTCTGGGTTAGGGTTTAAGGGTTAAGGTTAGGGTTAGAGGTCAATGGTTAGGGTTAGGGGTTGGGGTTAGGGGTTAAGGTTAGGGGTCAGGGGTTAAGGTAATGATTAGGGTTTAGGGTTAAGGTTAGGGTTGGGGTTAGGGTTATGGTTAGTTGTTGAGGTTCCCTCGAAGAATCCCCTCCTTCATCCAACGACTGGGCAGCTCCACGGCTCTTCTGATCCATTTCTTCACCATCCATTTCAAAAATAAAGTTCATAAAGAAGTGGAAATTCCCTCAGAGTTCTGGAAAAAATCCTTTGTAAAAATGTGAGAATGTCCCTTTAAGTTCTGGAGAAAAAAGTTTCATGTGTATTTGTAAAATCGTGTGAACCTCCCTCCAGGTTCTGGACATAATATGTGTTTGTAGAAATGTGGGAACCTCACTTAGAGTTCTGGAAATAATGTGTTTGCAAAGATGTGGAGACTTATAATATGTGTTTGTAAAAATTGTGGGAACATCCTTTAGAGTTCTGGAAATAATGTGTATATGTGTTTGTAAAAAAGTGGGATCCACCATTAGGTTTCTGGAAAGAAAACTTTATTTTTTTATTTTTTCAAAAAATTCAAAAAATTCAAAAAATAAAAAATAAAAAATAAAAAAATATATATAGAAAAATATATATAAAAAAATAAAATAATTCTTTGTTTGTGAAGCTGTATGAATCTTCCTTGGAGTTCTGGAAAAAATGGCAGCATTTCCTTGTATTTTCAGCATTTCATTGTTGGAAAGTTTTTTTTTGTTGTTTAAGTGTTGTAACTCTCCACTAAGATAGGGTGGAGAGTTTGTTGTTGTAGAGGTTAGTTTCTTTAATTGTCTAACAATCTTATTTTAAATTCTATTTTATGTCTATTTTATGTCTATTTTAAGTCTATTTATAGGACACATCATCAGTAGTGAACCCCGGGATCACGGGGTGTTTCGGCCATTACCACTAGACACCCTCACCACAGGGTGGGCCCCGCCGGGATGATCAGTTCCCAGGGTGTGTCCATTTTAGTATAAAGATAAGATAAGATCTAATTTTATGAGTTAATATTACAGAGTTAAAGTTATTATAATTACGGTAGGAAGGCTATGTTTTTTATATATTATAAAACTTATTATTTAATTATTATTATATTTATTATTATTATGAATTTAATTATTATAATTATTATTATTATTTATTTAAATAGTATTATTATTATTATTATTTTTATAAAACAAGGTGAATTTTTCATGAAAAAGGCATACTTACCATTGAATTCCAGCACAGGAGGGTCTGTGACATCACAAGGCAGCCCCCACCTTTTTTTTGGAGCAGGGTGACGAAGATGAAGGATGAAGAATGGTCCTCTTCACCCATGGCAAAGTAGTTCTGTGTCTCATAAACCGTATGACTACAGAATTTGTGAAAACTCGTTTTTTAGACTGGGCTGTGAGTGGAGGTCATATTTCTTACAGTCCTACTCCGTTATGGTTTCAAAAAAATTGTTCTAAAAACCCTATAATTAGTAAGATCTCATTTAGAGCTGTCCGAAAATACCCCATATGTCCATATTTTTATTTGTAATTACAGAGTTATTAAGATAATTAGGTCTCCCGTAGGTTTACCCAGAATTCAACTGGGTTTTCTAATCGTCTAATATGGTTAAAAGTAAAATTGTAATTACTCGGCTCCCCTTACTGCTAGATATTTAAAAAAAGGGGGGTCTCTCTGTTATGGAATAAGGGTCCTAATTAAGGCTGTTATGCCCGCTTTTAACCTCTAGGGAGTATTTAATCGTTAAAGAATCACCTGTATTTTTCCAACCTTTGATTAAATCTTTTTCTTTTTCTGCTGTATCCGGTTGATCCGGTAATTAAATAAGCATGTTATATATGTACATATTTATTTATTAATTAAAATAATCGCCTGTATTTTCTATCCTGATTAAATCTTTTCTTTTTCTGCTACATCCGGGTAATCCGGAGAAATTAAAAAACCTAAATAATCATGTTATATATGTATATATTTAATAATTAAAATAATCCCCTGTATTTTTAATCTTTTATAATGTTAATATTTAATTATTAAGATAATGAAAGTTCAGTTATTGTTGATTCTTTAGAGACGTAATTATTTTTAGTTCATATTCTGGTCAGGTTAATGACTTTAAGCCGGAAAAACGTGGCATGTTTAGGATAGTATAATGGTGGTCCCTATAAAATATATTCTTTTAAAAAAACTCTAATTAGTAAGACCTAATTAGTAAGATCTCATTTAGATCTGTCAGAAAATACCCTATATATCTACATTTTCTTCTGTATCCGGGTAATCCGGTGAGATTTAAAACTCTAAATAATCCTGTTATATATGTATATATTTAATTATTAAGATAATAAAAGTTCAGTTATTGTTGATTCTTTAGAGACGTAATTATTTTTAGTTCATATTCTGGTCAGGTTAATGACATTAAGCCGGAAAAACGTGGCATGTTTAGGATAGTATAATGGTGGTCCCTATAAAATAGATTCTTTTAAAAAGACTCTAATTAGTAAGACCTAATTAGTAAAATCTCATTTAGATCTGTCAGAAAATACCCTATATATACATTTTCTTCTGTATCCGGGTAATCCGGTGAGATTTAAAAATCTAAATAATCCTGTTATATATGTATATATTTAATTATTAAGATAATAAAAGTTCAGTTATTGTTGATTCTTTAGAGACGTAATTATTTTTAGTTCATATTCTGGTCAGGTTAATGACATTAAGCCGGAAAAACGTGGCATGTTTAGGATAGTATAATGGTGGTCCCTATAAAATAGATTCTTTTAAAAAAACTCTAATTAGTAAGACCTAATTAGTAAAATCTCATATAGATCTGTCAGAAAATACCCTATATATACATTTTCTTCTGTATCCGGGTAATCCGGTGAGATTTAAAAATCTAAATAATCCTGTTATATATGTATATATTTAATTATTAAGATAATAAAAGTTCAGTTATTGTTGATTCTTTAGAGACGTAATTATTTTTAGTTCATATTCTGGTCAGGTTAATGACATTAAGCCGGAAAAACGTGGCATGTTTAGGATAGTATAATGGTGGTCCCTATAAAATAGATTCTTTTAAAAAAACTCTAATTAGTAAGACCTAATTAGTAAAATCTCATATAGATCTGTCAGAAAATACCCTATATATACATTTTCTTCTGTATCCGGGTAATCCGGTGAGATTTAAAAATCTAAATAATCCTGTTATATATGTATATATTTAATTATTAAGATAATAAAAGTTCAGTTATTGTTGATTCTTTAGAGACGTAATTATTTTTAGTTCATATTCTGGTCAGGTTAATGACATTAAGCCGGAAAAACGTGGCATGTTTAGGATAGTATAATGGTGGTCCCTATAAAATAGATTCTTTTAAAAAAGACTCTAATTAGTAAGACCTAATTAGTAAGATCTCATTTAGATCTGTCAGAAAATACCCTATATATCTACATTTTCTCCTGTATCCGGGTAATCCGGTGAGATTTAAAAATCTAAACAATCCTATTATATATGTATATATTTAATTATTAAGATAATAAAAGTTCAGTTATTGGCCGGGTTTCCCAGATCAGTTAAGTAGTTCTTAACAGCGAAAGACTTCTTTCAAACCTTCTTAAGGAGCCTGTGAAAGAAAATCGCGTTTCCCAGAGTTGCTCTTAGCTTAAGTATCTCTTTCATTAAGAAGGAAATGAAAGATGCTGCTGACCCAGTCTTTACCACCATCTTAGTGAACAAAGACTCACAGATCCAGCCGCGTCAGGCAAATCAATATCACACCAAGCAATGAGATATTAAAACAATGCACCCCGCACAAATTTTGATCTATTTTATACTTTAGATTTATATTGTTTAGCATTTATTGGTGACAGCAAAGGAAAAAAAAAAGAAAAATAAGGAATAACAAGTGTGTTCCTGTATATGCTTTATGCTTTACGCACAAATAAAACGATCATCATGAATATCATTTATTTGATAATTTGGCTGCTATACAGCATATTCTCGCTGCAAATCAACCGCGTCGCCGCGCGAAGCAGAACTGTTTTTATGAACGCATTCGTGCGTCAGCACTTCAGTCCCCTGGACGTGTCGGACCGGGCTGTCAGACCGGGACACCTGCGCCGTGCCCGAGCCCGAGCACCTCTACGTGTGATGACAGGGAAGTAGCAGCTGAAGAACAGGAGCCTTTGATGAATCGTTCATTACAGTCTCAAATATAATCAATGGTGTCGGTTTATATTAAAGAATCTTTTTGCCCAGAAGAAAAAAGAGCGAAGACAACGACCCATAACTATTTTCTTCTCTTGAAAAAACCTGCACCGCGGGGTTTAGGATAAACAGACGCTGCAGCGCGAGTCGGGATGCAGCGGCATCAGAAGAGCAGTGGAATACGTGCGAGGCGGGGCTGATCTCTGCAATCTGAAGCGCTCTATAATTGTAAAAAGAATTTCACTTATCACGGGTTCTTTTTGGAACATAACCCCTGCGAAAAACCAGGGATTGCTGTAATTCCACGTTGCGATTTGCGAAACTCGCCTTCTCTTGGCTCATGTTTTTGAACACACACAAACGCCCACCCCGTTTCCTCCCGGTTTCTGCGTGTGGGGAAAAAAAGCCTCACTGTAGCCAGAAATAACGGAGTAACGCACCGTTTGGATGAAAAAGGGTCATTGAATTATATTTATCATCTTAATTTTTTATTATAACGCAGTGGCAGCAGTGAATTAGTGCGTTAGGCAGCAGTGCTGCGTGTGAAAATGCGCTGATAGTGATCGGTGATCGATTTGTCTGGCATCGATTCATTTGGTTTCAGAACCGGACAGCTGCTCCAAAGAGCTTCTGAAAGAGTGAAACTAAAGGACGGTGTTAAGAAGTCATCTGGGAAACACCCGTATCTTAGGGTTCTCTCTTAGTTCAAACCTTCTTTGAACCTCTCTTAAATCCTTAAGAGAGGTTGAATCTGGGAAACCCGGCCATTGTTGATTCTTTAGAGACGTAATTATTTTTAGTTCATATTCTGGTCAGGTTAATGACATTAAGCCGGAAAAACGTGGCATGTTTAGGATAGTATAATGGTGGTCCCTATAAAATAGATTCTTTTAAAAAAGACTCTAATTAGTAAGACCTAATTAGTAAGATCCCATTTGGATCTGTCAGAAAGTACCCTATATATCTACATTTTGATTTACAGTTTCAGAGCCATTAGGTCAATTAGGTCTCATGTAGGTGCACTCAGAGTTCCACTTGGTTTTTCTAGTTGTCTAATTGGTTAAAAGTAAATTTGAAATTACTCGGCTCCCCTGTTTGCTAGGTTTTCTTTATATATAAAAAAATCTCTTTGTTTAAGGGATCTAGGTCCTAATTAAGGTTGTTGTGCCTGGTTTTACCCGCTAGGGAGTATTTAATCATTAAAGGCACCACATGTAATTTTTCATCCTTTGATTAAATCCTTCTTTAGAGATGGAATTATTTCCATTCTACATTCTGGTCAGGTTACTGACCTCGTGCAGGAATAGAGCGGCCTGCTGTGGATAGTACATAGTGGTCTGTTGTAAATAGAGCTAGGCTGTCCGAAGGCACGGGCTAGGGTTAGATTTTTCAGGTTTCTCGATGATCCCCCCACCTCGTCCGTCGACTCGGTGGTTTACAGGGACCAAAGGCAATGCACAGGCCGGCGCACGTCGTCATAGCTCTCTTGACCGTACTATCCACTGAAAGTTAGATTAATAGTGGAGACAACAGGTCAATGAACAAGTTTAAGTTTGATTAGTAGTAGAGACAACAGGTCAGTTACAGATTTGGGTGAGAGGGGTCAGGACCAGGAAGAGTTGCCTTATAGGGGCAGGTCTCTTCCCCGCCTTGACGGGCCGTTATCCTGCCCCTCTCACACTCCCACGCAGAGCGAGGGAGTAAAAGAAGGAGGAGGTGATGGGTGGAGTCATGAATGTCCTCGTAGATCCAGGTTGGGATGGGATCAGGTCCAGGGCGGGGATGAGGAAGCTCCACATCTGGTTGAGAGGGCTTCACATCTGGTTGAGAGGGGACAGGACCAGGGAGAGTTGCCTTATAGGGGCAGGTCTCTCCCCCGCCTTGACGGGCCGTTATCCTGCCCCCTCTCGCTCCCACGCAGTACGAGGGAAAGAGAGAAGGAGGAGGGTGGTGGGTGGAGTCGTGAACGTCTTCGTAGATCCAGGCTGGGATGTGGTTGGGATAAGGGTTAGGGTCAGGGGTTAGGGTTAGGGTTAGAGTTTAAGGGTTAGGGTTAGGGTTAGGGTAAGGGTTCTGGGTTAGGATTTAAGGGTTAAGGTTAGGGTTAGAGGTCAAGGGTTAGGGTTAGGGGTTGGGGTTAGGGTAAGGGTTCTGGGTTAGGGTTTAAGGGTTAAGGTTAGGGTTAGAGGTCAAGGGTTAGGGTTAGGGGTTGGGGTTAGGGGTTAAGGTTAGGGGTCAGGGGTTAAGGTAATGATTAGGGTTTAGGGTTAAGGTTAGGGTTGGGGTTAGGGTTATGGTTAGTTGTTGAGGTTCCCTCGAAGAATCCCCTCCTTCATCCAACGACTGGGCAGCTCCACGGCTCTTCTGATCCATTTCTTCACAATCCATTTCAAAAATAAAGTTCATAAAGAAGTGGAAATTCCCTCAGAGTTCTGGAAAAAATCCTTTGTAAAAATGTGAGAATGTCCCTTTAAGTTCTGGAGAAAAAAGTTTCATGTGTATTTGTAAAATCGTGTGAACCTCCCTCCAGGTTCTGGACATAATATGTGTTTGTAGAAATGTGGGAACCTCACTTAGAGTTCTGGAAATAATGTGTTTGCAAAGATGTGGAGACTTATAATATGTGTTTGTAAAAATTGTGGGAACATCCTTTAGAGTTCTGGAAATAATGTGTATATGTGTTTGTAAAAAAGTGGGATCCACCATTAGGTTTCTGGAAAGAAAACTTTATTTTTTTATTTTTTCAAAAAATTCTAAAAATTCAAAAAATAAAAAATAAAAAATAAAAAAATATATATAGAAAAATATATATAAAAAAATAAAATAATTCTTTGTTTGTGAAGCTGTATGAATCTTCCTTGGAGTTCTGGAAAAAATGGCAGCATTTCCTTGTATTTTCAGCATTTCATTGTTGGAAAGTTTTTTTTGTTGTTTAAGTGTTGTAACTCTCCACTAAGATAGGGTGGAGAGTTTGTTGTTGTAGAGGTTAGTTTCTTTAATTGTCTAACAATCTTATTTTAAATTCTATTTTATGTCTATTTTATGTCTATTTTAAGTCTATTTATAGGACACATCATCAGTAGTGAACCCCGGGATCACGGGGTGTTTCGGCCATTACCACTAGACACCCTCACCACAGGGTGGGCCCCGCCGGGATGATCAGTTCCCAGGGTGTGTCCATTTTAGTATAAAGATAAGATAAGATCTAATTTTATGAGTTAATATTACAGAGTTAAAGTTATTATAATTACGGTAGGAAGGCTATGTTTTTTATATATTATAAAACTTATTATTTAATTATTATTATATTTATTATTATTATGAATTTAATTATTATAATTATTATTATTATTTATTTAAATAGTATTATTATTATTATTATTTTTATAAAACAAGGTGAATTTTTCATGAAAAAGGCATACTTACCATTGAATTCCAGCACAGGAGGGTCTGTGACATCACAAGGCAGCCCCCACCTTTTTTTTGGAGCAGGGTGACGAAGATGAAGGATGAAGAATGGTCCTCTTCACCCATGGCAAAGTAGTTCTGTGTCTCATAAACCGTATGACTACAGAATTTGTGAAAACTCGTTTTTTAGACTGGGCTGTGAGTGGAGGTCATATTTCTTACAGTCCTACTCCGTTATGGTTTCAAAAAAATTGTTCTAAAAACCCTATAATTAGTAAGATCTCATTTAGAGCTGTCCGAAAATACCCCATATGTCCATATTTTTATTTGTAATTACAGAGTTATTAAGATAATTAGGTCTCCCGTAGGTTTACCCAGAATTCAACTGGGTTTTCTAATCGTCTAATATGGTTAAAAGTAAAATTGTAATTACTCGGCTCCCCTTACTGCTAGATATTTAAAAAAAGGGGGGTCTCTCTGTTATGGAATAAGGGTCCTAATTAAGGCTGTTATGCCCGCTTTTAACCTCTAGGGAGTATTTAATCGTTAAAGAATCACCTGTATTTTTCCAACCTTTGATTAAATCTTTTTCTTTTTCTGCTGTATCCGGTTGATCCGGTAATTAAATAAGCATGTTATATATGTACATATTTATTTATTAATTAAAATAATCGCCTGTATTTTCTATCCTGATTAAATCTTTTCTTTTTCTGCTACATCCGGGTAATCCGGAGAAATTAAAAAACCTAAATAATCATGTTATATATGTATATATTTAATAATTAAAATAATCCCCTGTATTTTTAATCTTTTATAATGTTAATATTTAATTATTAAGATAATGAAAGTTCAGTTATTGTTGATTCTTTAGAGACGTAATTATTTTTAGTTCATATTCTGGTCAGGTTAATGACTTTAAGCCGGAAAAACGTGGCATGTTTAGGATAGTATAATGGTGGTCCCTATAAAATATATTCTTTTAAAAAAACTCTAATTAGTAAGACCTAATTAGTAAGATCTCATTTAGATCTGTCAGAAAATACCCTATATATCTACATTTTCTTCTGTATCCGGGTAATCCGGTGAGATTTAAAACTCTAAATAATCCTGTTATATATGTATATATTTAATTATTAAGATAATAAAAGTTCAGTTATTGTTGATTCTTTAGAGACGTAATTATTTTTAGTTCATATTCTGGTCAGGTTAATGACATTAAGCCGGAAAAACGTGGCATGTTTAGGATAGTATAATGGTGGTCCCTATAAAATAGATTCTTTTAAAAAGACTCTAATTAGTAAGACCTAATTAGTAAAATCTCATTTAGATCTGTCAGAAAATACCCTATATATACATTTTCTTCTGTATCCGGGTAATCCGGTGAGATTTAAAAATCTAAATAATCCTGTTATATATGTATATATTTAATTATTAAGATAATAAAAGTTCAGTTATTGTTGATTCTTTAGAGACGTAATTATTTTTAGTTCATATTCTGGTCAGGTTAATGACATTAAGCCGGAAAAACGTGGCATGTTTAGGATAGTATAATGGTGGTCCCTATAAAATAGATTCTTTTAAAAAAACTCTAATTAGTAAGACCTAATTAGTAAAATCTCATATAGATCTGTCAGAAAATACCCTATATATACATTTTCTTCTGTATCCGGGTAATCCGGTGAGATTTAAAAATCTAAATAATCCTGTTATATATGTATATATTTAATTATTAAGATAATAAAAGTTCAGTTATTGTTGATTCTTTAGAGACGTAATTATTTTTAGTTCATATTCTGGTCAGGTTAATGACATTAAGCCGGAAAAACGTGGCATGTTTAGGATAGTATAATGGTGGTCCCTATAAAATAGATTCTTTTAAAAAAACTCTAATTAGTAAGACCTAATTAGTAAAATCTCATATAGATCTGTCAGAAAATACCCTATATATAAATTTTCTTCTGTATCCGGGTAATCCGGTGAGATTTAAAAATCTAAATAATCCTGTTATATATGTATATATTTAATTATTAAGATAATAAAAGTTCAGTTATTGTTGATTCTTTAGAGACGTAATTATTTTTAGTTCATATTCTGGTCAGGTTAATGACATTAAGCCGGAAAAACGTGGCATGTTTAGGATAGTATAATGGTGGTCCCTATAAAATAGATTCTTTTAAAAAAGACTCTAATTAGTAAGACCTAATTAGTAAGATCTCATTTAGATCTGTCAGAAAATACCCTATATATCTACATTTTCTCCTGTATCCGGGTAATCCGGTGAGATTTAAAAATCTAAACAATCCTATTATATATGTATATATTTAATTATTAAGATAATAAAAGTTCAGTTATTGTTGATTCTTTAGAGACGTAATTATTTTTAGTTCATATTCTGGTCAGGTTAATGACATTAAGCCGGAAAAACGTGGCATGTTTAGGATAGTATAATGGTGGTCCCTATAAAATAGATTCTTTTAAAAAAGACTCTAATTAGTAAGACCTAATTAGTAAGATCCCATTTGGATCTGTCAGAAAGTACCCTATATATCTACATTTTGATTTACAGTTTCAGAGCCATTAGGTCAATTAGGTCTCATGTAGGTGCACTCAGAGTTCCACTTGGTTTTTCTAGTTGTCTAATTGGTTAAAAGTAAATTTGAAATTACTCGGCTCCCCTGTTTGCTAGGTTTTCTTTATATATAAAAAAATCTCTTTGTTTAAGGGATCTAGGTCCTAATTAAGGTTGTTGTGCCTGGTTTTACCCGCTAGGGAGTATTTAATCATTAAAGGCACCACATGTAATTTTTCATCCTTTGATTAAATCCTTCTTTAGAGATGGAATTATTTCCATTCTACATTCTGGTCAGGTTACTGACCTCGTGCAGGAATAGAGCGGCCTGCTGTGGATAGTACATAGTGGTCTGTTGTAAATAGAGCTAGGCTGTCCGAAGGCACGGGCTAGGGTTAGATTTTTCAGGTTTCTCGATGATCCCCCCACCTCGTCCGTCGACTCGGTGGTTTACAGGGACCAAAGGCAATGCACAGGCCGGCGCACGTCGTCATAGCTCTCTTGACCGTACTATCCACTGAAAGTTAGATTAATAGTGGAGACAACAGGTCAATGAACAAGTTTAAGTTTGATTAGTAGTAGAGACAACAGGTCAGTTACAGATTTGGGTGAGAGGGGTCAGGACCAGGAAGAGTTGCCTTATAGGGGCAGGTCTCTTCCCCGCCTTGACGGGCCGTTATCCTGCCCCTCTCACACTCCCACGCAGAGCGAGGGAGTAAAAGAAGGAGGAGGTGATGGGTGGAGTCATGAATGTCCTCGTAGATCCAGGTTGGGATGGGATCAGGTCCAGGGCGGGGATGAGGAAGCTCCACATCTGGTTGAGAGGGCTTCACATCTGGTTGAGAGGGGACAGGACCAGGGAGAGTTGCCTTATAGGGGCAGGTCTCTCCCCCGCCTTGACGGGCCGTTATCCTGCCCCCTCTCGCTCCCACGCAGTACGAGGGAAAGAGAGAAGGAGGAGGGTGGTGGGTGGAGTCGTGAACGTCTTCGTAGATCCAGGCTGGGATGTGGTTGGGATAAGGGTTAGGGTCAGGGGTTAGGGTTAGGGTTAGAGTTTAAGGGTTAGGGTTAGGGTTAGGGTAAGGGTTCTGGGTTAGGATTTAAGGGTTAAGGTTAGGGTTAGAGGTCAAGGGTTAGGGTTAGGGGTTGGGGTTAGGGTAAGGGTTCTGGGTTAGGGTTTAAGGGTTAAGGTTAGGGTTAGAGGTCAAGGGTTAGGGTTAGGGGTTGGGGTTAGGGGTTAAGGTTAGGGGTCAGGGGTTAAGGTAATGATTAGGGTTTAGGGTTAAGGTTAGGGTTGGGGTTAGGGTTATGGTTAGTTGTTGAGGTTCCCTCGAAGAATCCCCTCCTTCATCCAACGACTGGGCAGCTCCACGGCTCTTCTGATCCATTTCTTCACCATCCATTTCAAAAATAAAGTTCATAAAGAAGTGGAAATTCCCTCAGAGTTCTGGAAAAAATCCTTTGTAAAAATGTGAGAATGTCCCTTTAAGTTCTGGAGAAAAAAGTTTCATGTGTATTTGTAAAATCGTGTGAACCTCCCTCCAGGTTCTGGACATAATATGTGTTTGTAGAAATGTGGGAACCTCACTTAGAGTTCTGGAAATAATGTGTTTGCAAAGATGTGGAGACTTATAATATGTGTTTGTAAAAATTGTGGGAACATCCTTTAGAGTTCTGGAAATAATGTGTATATGTGTTTGTAAAAAAGTGGGATCCACCATTAGGTTTCTGGAAAGAAAACTTTATTTTTTTATTTTTTCAAAAAATTCAAAAAATTCAAAAAATAAAAAATAAAAAATAAAAAAATATATATAGAAAAATATATATAAAAAAATAAAATAATTCTTTGTTTGTGAAGCTGTATGAATCTTCCTTGGAGTTCTGGAAAAAATGGCAGCATTTCCTTGTATTTTCAGCATTTCATTGTTGGAAAGTTTTTTTTGTTGTTTAAGTGTTGTAACTCTCCACTAAGATAGGGTGGAGAGTTTGTTGTTGTAGAGGTTAGTTTCTTTAATTGTCTAACAATCTTATTTTAAATTCTATTTTATGTCTATTTTATGTCTATTTTAAGTCTATTTATAGGACACATCATCAGTAGTGAACCCCGGGATCACGGGGTGTTTCGGCCATTACCACTAGACACCCTCACCACAGGGTGGGCCCCGCCGGGATGATCAGTTCCCAGGGTGTGTCCATTTTAGTATAAAGATAAGATAAGATCTAATTTTATGAGTTAATATTACAGAGTTAAAGTTATTATAATTACGGTAGGAAGGCTATGTTTTTTATATATTATAAAACTTATTATTTAATTATTATTATATTTATTATTATTATGAATTTAATTATTATAATTATTATTTATTTAAATAGTATTATTATTATTATTATTTTTATAAAACAAGGTGAATTTTTCATGAAAAAGGCATACTTACCATTGAATTCCAGCACAGGAGGGTCTGTGACATCACAAGGCAGCCCCCACCTTTTTTTTGGAGCAGGGTGACGAAGATGAAGGATGAAGAATGGTCCTCTTCACCCATGGCAAAGTAGTTCTGTGTCTCATAAACCGTATGACTACAGAATTTGTGAAAACTCGTTTTTTAGACTGGGCTGTGAGTGGAGGTCATATTTCTTACAGTCCTACTCCGTTATGGTTTCAAAAAAATTGTTCTAAAAACCCTATAATTAGTAAGATCTCATTTAGAGCTGTCCGAAAATACCCCATATGTCCATATTTTTATTTGTAATTACAGAGTTATTAAGATAATTAGGTCTCCCGTAGGTTTACCCAGAATTCAACTGGGTTTTCTAATCGTCTAATATGGTTAAAAGTAAAATTGTAATTACTCGGCTCCCCTTACTGCTAGATATTTAAAAAAAGGGGGGTCTCTCTGTTATGGAATAAGGGTCCTAATTAAGGCTGTTATGCCCGCTTTTAACCTCTAGGGAGTATTTAATCGTTAAAGAATCACCTGTATTTTTCCAACCTTTGATTAAATCTTTTTCTTTTTCTGCTGTATCCGGTTGATCCGGTAATTAAATAAGCATGTTATATATGTACATATTTATTTATTAATTAAAATAATCGCCTGTATTTTCTATCCTGATTAAATCTTTTCTTTTTCTGCTACATCCGGGTAATCCGGAGAAATTAAAAAACCTAAATAATCATGTTATATATGTATATATTTAATAATTAAAATAATCCCCTGTATTTTTAATCTTTTATAATGTTAATATTTAATTATTAAGATAATGAAAGTTCAGTTATTGTTGATTCTTTAGAGACGTAATTATTTTTAGTTCATATTCTGGTCAGGTTAATGACTTTAAGCCGGAAAAACGTGGCATGTTTAGGATAGTATAATGGTGGTCCCTATAAAATATATTCTTTTAAAAAAACTCTAATTAGTAAGACCTAATTAGTAAGATCTCATTTAGATCTGTCAGAAAATACCCTATATATCTACATTTTCTTCTGTATCCGGGTAATCCGGTGAGATTTAAAACTCTAAATAATCCTGTTATATATGTATATATTTAATTATTAAGATAATAAAAGTTCAGTTATTGTTGATTCTTTAGAGACGTAATTATTTTTAGTTCATATTCTGGTCAGGTTAATGACATTAAGCCGGAAAAACGTGGCATGTTTAGGATAGTATAATGGTGGTCCCTATAAAATAGATTCTTTTAAAAAGACTCTAATTAGTAAGACCTAATTAGTAAAATCTCATTTAGATCTGTCAGAAAATACCCTATATATACATTTTCTTCTGTATCCGGGTAATCCGGTGAGATTTAAAAATCTAAATAATCCTGTTATATATGTATATATTTAATTATTAAGATAATAAAAGTTCAGTTATTGTTGATTCTTTAGAGACGTAATTATTTTTAGTTCATATTCTGGTCAGGTTAATGACATTAAGCCGGAAAAACGTGGCATGTTTAGGATAGTATAATGGTGGTCCCTATAAAATAGATTCTTTTAAAAAAACTCTAATTAGTAAGACCTAATTAGTAAAATCTCATATAGATCTGTCAGAAAATACCCTATATATACATTTTCTTCTGTATCCGGGTAATCCGGTGAGATTTAAAAATCTAAATAATCCTGTTATATATGTATATATTTAATTATTAAGATAATAAAAGTTCAGTTATTGTTGATTCTTTAGAGACGTAATTATTTTTAGTTCATATTCTGGTCAGGTTAATGACATTAAGCCGGAAAAACGTGGCATGTTTAGGATAGTATAATGGTGGTCCCTATAAAATAGATTCTTTTAAAAAAACTCTAATTAGTAAGACCTAATTAGTAAAATCTCATATAGATCTGTCAGAAAATACCCTATATATACATTTTCTTCTGTATCCGGGTAATCCGGTGAGATTTAAAAATCTAAATAATCCTGTTATATATGTATATATTTAATTATTAAGATAATAAAAGTTCAGTTATTGTTGATTCTTTAGAGACGTAATTATTTTTAGTTCATATTCTGGTCAGGTTAATGACATTAAGCCGGAAAAACGTGGCATGTTTAGGATAGTATAATGGTGGTCCCTATAAAATAGATTCTTTTAAAAAAGACTCTAATTAGTAAGACCTAATTAGTAAGATCTCATTTAGATCTGTCAGAAAATACCCTATATATCTACATTTTCTCCTGTATCCGGGTAATCCGGTGAGATTTAAAAATCTAAACAATCCTATTATATATGTATATATTTAATTATTAAGATAATAAAAGTTCAGTTATTGGCCGGGTTTCCCAGATCAGTTAAGTAGTTCTTAACAGCGAAAGACTTCTTTCAAACCTTCTTAAGGAGCCTGTGAAAGAAAATCGCGTTTCCCAGAGTTGCTCTTAGCTTAAGTATCTCTTTCATTAAGAAGGAAATGAAAGATGCTGCTGACCCAGTCTTTACCACCATCTTAGTGAACAAAGACTCACAGATCCAGCCGCGTCAGGCAAATCAATATCACACCAAGCAATGAGATATTAAAACAATGCACCCCGCACAAATTTTGATCTATTTTATACTTTAGATTTATATTGTTTAGCATTTATTGGTGACAGCAAAGGAAAAAAAAAAGAAAAATAAGGAATAACAAGTGTGTTCCTGTATATGCTTTATGCTTTACGCACAAATAAAACGATCATCATGAATATCATTTATTTGATAATTTGGCTGCTATACAGCATATTCTCGCTGCAAATCAACCGCGTCGCCGCGCGAAGCAGAACTGTTTTTATGAACGCATTCGTGCGTCAGCACTTCAGTCCCCTGGACGTGTCGGACCGGGCTGTCAGACCGGGACACCTGCGCCGTGCCCGAGCCCGAGCACCTCTACGTGTGATGACAGGGAAGTAGCAGCTGAAGAACAGGAGCCTTTGATGAATCGTTCATTACAGTCTCAAATATAATCAATGGTGTCGGTTTATATTAAAGAATCTTTTTGCCCAGAAGAAAAAAGAGCGAAGACAACGACCCATAACTATTTTCTTCTCTTGAAAAAACCTGCACCGCGGGGTTTAGGATAAACAGACGCTGCAGCGCGAGTCGGGATGCAGCGGCATCAGAAGAGCAGTGGAATACGTGCGAGGCGGGGCTGATCTCTGCAATCTGAAGCGCTCTATAATTGTAAAAAGAATTTCACTTATCACGGGTTCTTTTTGGAACATAACCCCTGCGAAAAACCAGGGATTGCTGTAATTCCACGTTGCGATTTGCGAAACTCGCCTTCTCTTGGCTCATGTTTTTGAACACACACAAACGCCCACCCCGTTTCCTCCCGGTTTCTGCGTGTGGGGAAAAAAAGCCTCACTGTAGCCAGAAATAACGGAGTAACGCACCGTTTGGATGAAAAAGGGTCATTGAATTATATTTATCATCTTAATTTTTTATTATAACGCAGTGGCAGCAGTGAATTAGTGCGTTAGGCAGCAGTGCTGCGTGTGAAAATGCGCTGATAGTGATCGGTGATCGATTTGTCTGGCATCGATTCATTTGGTTTCAGAACCGGACAGCTGCTCCAAAGAGCTTCTGAAAGAGTGAAACTAAAGGACGGTGTTAAGAAGTCATCTGGGAAACACCCGTATCTTAGGGTTCTCTCTTAGTTCAAACCTTCTTTGAACCTCTCTTAAATCCTTAAGAGAGGTTGAATCTGGGAAACCCGGCCATTGTTGATTCTTTAGAGACGTAATTATTTTTAGTTCATATTCTGGTCAGGTTAATGACATTAAGCCGGAAAAACGTGGCATGTTTAGGATAGTATAATGGTGGTCCCTATAAAATAGATTCTTTTAAAAAAGACTCTAATTAGTAAGACCTAATTAGAAAGATCCCATTTGGATCTGTCAGAAAGTACCCTATATATCTACATTTTGATTTACAGTTTCAGAGCCATTAGGTCAATTAGGTCTCATGTAGGTGCACTCAGAGTTCCACTTGGTTTTTCTAGTTGTCTAATTGGTTAAAAGTAAATTTGAAATTACTCGGCTCCCCTGTTTGCTAGGTTTTCTTTATATATAAAAAAATCTCTTTGTTTAAGGGATCTAGGTCCTAATTAAGGTTGTTGTGCCTGGTTTTACCCGCTAGGGAGTATTTAATCATTAAAGGCACCACATGTAATTTTTCATCCTTTGATTAAATCCTTCTTTAGAGATGGAATTATTTCCATTCTACATTCTGGTCAGGTTACTGACCTCGTGCAGGAATAGAGCGGCCTGCTGTGGATAGTACATAGTGGTCTGTTGTAAATAGAGCTAGGCTGTCCGAAGGCACGGGCTAGGGTTAGATTTTTCAGGTTTCTCGATGATCCCCCCACCTCGTCCGTCGACTCGGTGGTTTACAGGGACCAAAGGCAATGCACAGGCCGGCGCACGTCGTCATAGCTCTCTTGACCGTACTATCCACTGAAAGTTAGATTAATAGTGGAGACAACAGGTCAATGAACAAGTTTAAGTTTGATTAGTAGTAGAGACAACAGGTCAGTTACAGATTTGGGTGAGAGGGGTCAGGACCAGGAAGAGTTGCCTTATAGGGGCAGGTCTCTTCCCCGCCTTGACGGGCCGTTATCCTGCCCCTCTCACACTCCCACGCAGAGCGAGGGAGTAAAAGAAGGAGGAGGTGATGGGTGGAGTCATGAATGTCCTCGTAGATCCAGGTTGGGATGGGATCAGGTCCAGGGCGGGGATGAGGAAGCTCCACATCTGGTTGAGAGGGCTTCACATCTGGTTGAGAGGGGACAGGACCAGGGAGAGTTGCCTTATAGGGGCAGGTCTCTCCCCCGCCTTGACGGGCCGTTATCCTGCCCCCTCTCGCTCCCACGCAGTACGAGGGAAAGAGAGAAGGAGGAGGGTGGTGGGTGGAGTCGTGAACGTCTTCGTAGATCCAGGCTGGGATGTGGTTGGGATAAGGGTTAGGGTCAGGGGTTAGGGTTAGGGTTAGAGTTTAAGGGTTAGGGTTAGGGTTAGGGTAAGGGTTCTGGGTTAGGATTTAAGGGTTAAGGTTAGGGTTAGAGGTCAAGGGTTAGGGTTAGGGGTTGGGGTTAGGGTAAGGGTTCTGGGTTAGGGTTTAAGGGTTAAGGTTAGGGTTAGAGGTCAATGGTTAGGGTTAGGGGTTGGGGTTAGGGGTTAAGGTTAGGGGTCAGGGGTTAAGGTAATGATTAGGGTTTAGGGTTAAGGTTAGGGTTGGGGTTAGGGTTATGGTTAGTTGTTGAGGTTCCCTCGAAGAATCCCCTCCTTCATCCAACGACTGGGCAGCTCCACGGCTCTTCTGATCCATTTCTTCACCATCCATTTCAAAAATAAAGTTCATAAAGAAGTGGAAATTCCCTCAGAGTTCTGGAAAAAATCCTTTGTAAAAATGTGAGAATGTCCCTTTAAGTTCTGGAGAAAAAAGTTTCATGTGTATTTGTAAAATCGTGTGAACCTCCCTCCAGGTTCTGGACATAATATGTGTTTGTAGAAATGTGGGAACCTCACTTAGAGTTCTGGAAATAATGTGTTTGCAAAGATGTGGAGACTTATAATATGTGTTTGTAAAAATTGTGGGAACATCCTTTAGAGTTCTGGAAATAATGTGTATATGTGTTTGTAAAAAAGTGGGATCCACCATTAGGTTTCTGGAAAGAAAACTTTATTTTTTTATTTTTTCAAAAAATTCAAAAAATTCAAAAAATAAAAAATAAAAAATAAAAAAATATATATAGAAAAATATATATAAAAAAATAAAATAATTCTTTGTTTGTGAAGCTGTATGAATCTTCCTTGGAGTTCTGGAAAAAATGGCAGCATTTCCTTGTATTTTCAGCATTTCATTGTTGGAAAGTTTTTTTTTGTTGTTTAAGTGTTGTAACTCTCCACTAAGATAGGGTGGAGAGTTTGTTGTTGTAGAGGTTAGTTTCTTTAATTGTCTAACAATCTTATTTTAAATTCTATTTTATGTCTATTTTATGTCTATTTTAAGTCTATTTATAGGACACATCATCAGTAGTGAACCCCGGGATCACGGGGTGTTTCGGCCATTACCACTAGACACCCTCACCACAGGGTGGGCCCCGCCGGGATGATCAGTTCCCAGGGTGTGTCCATTTTAGTATAAAGATAAGATAAGATCTAATTTTATGAGTTAATATTACAGAGTTAAAGTTATTATAATTACGGTAGGAAGGCTATGTTTTTTATATATTATAAAACTTATTATTTAATTATTATTATATTTATTATTATTATGAATTTAATTATTATAATTATTATTATTATTTATTTAAATAGTATTATTATTATTATTATTTTTATAAAACAAGGTGAATTTTTCATGAAAAAGGCATACTTACCATTGAATTCCAGCACAGGAGGGTCTGTGACATCACAAGGCAGCCCCCACCTTTTTTTTGGAGCAGGGTGACGAAGATGAAGGATGAAGAATGGTCCTCTTCACCCATGGCAAAGTAGTTCTGTGTCTCATAAACCGTATGACTACAGAATTTGTGAAAACTCGTTTTTTAGACTGGGCTGTGAGTGGAGGTCATATTTCTTACAGTCCTACTCCGTTATGGTTTCAAAAAAATTGTTCTAAAAACCCTATAATTAGTAAGATCTCATTTAGAGCTGTCCGAAAATACCCCATATGTCCATATTTTTATTTGTAATTACAGAGTTATTAAGATAATTAGGTCTCCCGTAGGTTTACCCAGAATTCAACTGGGTTTTCTAATCGTCTAATATGGTTAAAAGTAAAATTGTAATTACTCGGCTCCCCTTACTGCTAGATATTTAAAAAAAGGGGGGTCTCTCTGTTATGGAATAAGGGTCCTAATTAAGGCTGTTATGCCCGCTTTTAACCTCTAGGGAGTATTTAATCGTTAAAGAATCACCTGTATTTTTCCAACCTTTGATTAAATCTTTTTCTTTTTCTGCTGTATCCGGTTGATCCGGTAATTAAATAAGCATGTTATATATGTACATATTTATTTATTAATTAAAATAATCGCCTGTATTTTCTATCCTGATTAAATCTTTTCTTTTTCTGCTACATCCGGGTAATCCGGAGAAATTAAAAAACCTAAATAATCATGTTATATATGTATATATTTAATAATTAAAATAATCCCCTGTATTTTTAATCTTTTATAATGTTAATATTTAATTATTAAGATAATGAAAGTTCAGTTATTGTTGATTCTTTAGAGACGTAATTATTTTTAGTTCATATTCTGGTCAGGTTAATGACTTTAAGCCGGAAAAACGTGGCATGTTTAGGATAGTATAATGGTGGTCCCTATAAAATATATTCTTTTAAAAAAACTCTAATTAGTAAGACCTAATTAGTAAGATCTCATTTAGATCTGTCAGAAAATACCCTATATATCTACATTTTCTTCTGTATCCGGGTAATCCGGTGAGATTTAAAACTCTAAATAATCCTGTTATATATGTATATATTTAATTATTAAGATAATAAAAGTTCAGTTATTGTTGATTCTTTAGAGACGTAATTATTTTTAGTTCATATTCTGGTCAGGTTAATGACATTAAGCCGGAAAAACGTGGCATGTTTAGGATAGTATAATGGTGGTCCCTATAAAATAGATTCTTTTAAAAAGACTCTAATTAGTAAGACCTAATTAGTAAAATCTCATTTAGATCTGTCAGAAAATACCCTATATATACATTTTCTTCTGTATCCGGGTAATCCGGTGAGATTTAAAAATCTAAATAATCCTGTTATATATGTATATATTTAATTATTAAGATAATAAAAGTTCAGTTATTGTTGATTCTTTAGAGACGTAATTATTTTTAGTTCATATTCTGGTCAGGTTAATGACATTAAGCCGGAAAAACGTGGCATGTTTAGGATAGTATAATGGTGGTCCCTATAAAATAGATTCTTTTAAAAAAACTCTAATTAGTAAGACCTAATTAGTAAAATCTCATATAGATCTGTCAGAAAATACCCTATATATACATTTTCTTCTGTATCCGGGTAATCCGGTGAGATTTAAAAATCTAAATAATCCTGTTATATATGTATATATTTAATTATTAAGATAATAAAAGTTCAGTTATTGTTGATTCTTTAGAGACGTAATTATTTTTAGTTCATATTCTGGTCAGGTTAATGACATTAAGCCGGAAAAACGTGGCATGTTTAGGATAGTATAATGGTGGTCCCTATAAAATAGATTCTTTTAAAAAAACTCTAATTAGTAAGACCTAATTAGTAAAATCTCATATAGATCTGTCAGAAAATACCCTATATATACATTTTCTTCTGTATCCGGGTAATCCGGTGAGATTTAAAAATCTAAATAATCCTGTTATATATGTATATATTTAATTATTAAGATAATAAAAGTTCAGTTATTGTTGATTCTTTAGAGACGTAATTATTTTTAGTTCATATTCTGGTCAGGTTAATGACATTAAGCCGGAAAAACGTGGCATGTTTAGGATAGTATAATGGTGGTCCCTATAAAATAGATTCTTTTAAAAAAGACTCTAATTAGTAAGACCTAATTAGTAAGATCTCATTTAGATCTGTCAGAAAATACCCTATATATCTACATTTTCTCCTGTATCCGGGTAATCCGGTGAGATTTAAAAATCTAAACAATCCTATTATATATGTATATATTTAATTATTAAGATAATAAAAGTTCAGTTATTGTTGATTCTTTAGAGACGTAATTATTTTTAGTTCATATTCTGGTCAGGTTAATGACATTAAGCCGGAAAAACGTGGCATGTTTAGGATAGTATAATGGTGGTCCCTATAAAATAGATTCTTTTAAAAAAGACTCTAATTAGTAAGACCTAATTAGTAAGATCCCATTTGGATCTGTCAGAAAGTACCCTATATATCTACATTTTGATTTACAGTTTCAGAGCCATTAGGTCAATTAGGTCTCATGTAGGTGCACTCAGAGTTCCACTTGGTTTTTCTAGTTGTCTAATTGGTTAAAAGTAAATTTGAAATTACTCGGCTCCCCTGTTTGCTAGGTTTTCTTTATATATAAAAAAATCTCTTTGTTTAAGGGATCTAGGTCCTAATTAAGGTTGTTGTGCCTGGTTTTACCCGCTAGGGAGTATTTAATCATTAAAGGCACCACATGTAATTTTTCATCCTTTGATTAAATCCTTCTTTAGAGATGGAATTATTTCCATTCTACATTCTGGTCAGGTTACTGACCTCGTGCAGGAATAGAGCGGCCTGCTGTGGATAGTACATAGTGGTCT
Source organism: Cololabis saira (assembly GCF_033807715.1). Taxonomy (NCBI): domain Eukaryota; kingdom Metazoa; phylum Chordata; class Actinopteri; order Beloniformes; family Belonidae; genus Cololabis; species Cololabis saira. Next base: position 200,046 of record NW_026906221.1, read on the forward strand.
GTTGTAAATAGAGCTAGGCTGTCCGAAGGCACGGGCTAGGGTTAGATTTTTCAGGTTTCTCGATGATCCCCCCACCTCGTCCGTCGACTCGGTGGTTTACAGGGACCAAAGGCAATGCACAGGCCGGCGCACGTCGTCATAGCTCTCTTGACCGTACTATCCACTGAAAGTTAGATTAATAGTGGAGACAACAGGTCAATGAACAAGTTTAAGTTTGATTAGTAGTAGAGACAACAGGTCAGTTACAGATTTGGGTGAGAGGGGTCAGGACCAGGAAGAGTTGCCTTATAGGGGCAGGTCTCTTCCCCGCCTTGACGGGCCGTTATCCTGCCCCTCTCACACTCCCACGCAGAGCGAGGGAGTAAAAGAAGGAGGAGGTGATGGGTGGAGTCATGAATGTCCTCGTAGATCCAGGTTGGGATGGGATCAGGTCCAGGGCGGGGATGAGGAAGCTCCACATCTGGTTGAGAGGGCTTCACATCTGGTTGAGAGGGGACAGGACCAGGGAGAGTTGCCTTATAGGGGCAGGTCTCTCCCCCGCCTTGACGGGCCGTTATCCTGCCCCCTCTCGCTCCCACGCAGTACGAGGGAAAGAGAGAAGGAGGAGGGTGGTGGGTGGAGTCGTGAACGTCTTCGTAGATCCAGGCTGGGATGTGGTTGGGATAAGGGTTAGGGTCAGGGGTTAGGGTTAGGGTTAGAGTTTAAGGGTTAGGGTTAGGGTTAGGGTAAGGGTTCTGGGTTAGGATTTAAGGGTTAAGGTTAGGGTTAGAGGTCAAGGGTTAGGGTTAGGGGTTGGGGTTAGGGTAAGGGTTCTGGGTTAGGGTTTAAGGGTTAAGGTTAGGGTTAGAGGTCAAGGGTTAGGGTTAGGGGTTGGGGTTAGGGGTTAAGGTTAGGGGTCAGGGGTTAAGGTAATGATTAGGGTTTAGGGTTAAGGTTAGGGTTGGGGTTAGGGTTATGGTTAGTTGTTGAGGTTCCCTCGAAGAATCCCCTCCTTCATCCAACGACTGGGCAGCTCCACGGCTCTTCTGATCCATTTCTTCACCATCCATTTCAAAAATAAAGTTCATAAAGAAGTGGAAATTCCCTCAGAGTTCTGGAAAAAATCCTTTGTAAAAATGTGAGAATGTCCCTTTAAGTTCTGGAGAAAAAAGTTTCATGTGTATTTGTAAAATCGTGTGAACCTCCCTCCAGGTTCTGGACATAATATGTGTTTGTAGAAATGTGGGAACCTCACTTAGAGTTCTGGAAATAATGTGTTTGCAAAGATGTGGAGACTTATAATATGTGTTTGTAAAAATTGTGGGAACATCCTTTAGAGTTCTGGAAATAATGTGTATATGTGTTTGTAAAAAAGTGGGATCCACCATTAGGTTTCTGGAAAGAAAACTTTATTTTTTTATTTTTTCAAAAAATTCAAAAAATTCAAAAAATAAAAAATAAAAAATAAAAAAATATATATAGAAAAATATATATAAAAAAATAAAATAATTCTTTGTTTGTGAAGCTGTATGAATCTTCCTTGGAGTTCTGGAAAAAATGGCAGCATTTCCTTGTATTTTCAGCATTTCATTGTTGGAAAGTTTTTTTTGTTGTTTAAGTGTTGTAACTCTCCACTAAGATAGGGTGGAGAGTTTGTTGTTGTAGAGGTTAGTTTCTTTAATTGTCTAACAATCTTATTTTAAATTCTATTTTATGTCTATTTTATGTCTATTTTAAGTCTATTTATAGGACACATCATCAGTAGTGAACCCCGGGATCACGGGGTGTTTCGGCCATTACCACTAGACACCCTCACCACAGGGTGGGCCCCGCCGGGATGATCAGTTCCCAGGGTGTGTCCATTTTAGTATAAAGATAAGATAAGATCTAATTTTATGAGTTAATATTACAGAGTTAAAGTTATTATAATTACGGTAGGAAGGCTATGTTTTTTATATATTATAAAACTTATTATTTAATTATTATTATATTTATTATTATTATGAATTTAATTATTATAATTATTATTATTATTTATTTAAATAGTATTATTATTATTATTATTTTTATAAAACAAGGTGAATTTTTCATGAAAAAGGCATACTTACCATTGAATTCCAGCACAGGAGGGTCTGTGACATCACAAGGCAGCCCCCACCTTTTTTTTGGAGCAGGGTGACGAAGATGAAGGATGAAGAATGGTCCTCTTCACCCATGGCAAAGTAGTTCTGTGTCTCATAAACCGTATGACTACAGAATTTGTGAAAACTCGTTTTTTAGACTGGGCTGTGAGTGGAGGTCATATTTCTTACAGTCCTACTCCGTTATGGTTTCAAAAAAATTGTTCTAAAAACCCTATAATTAGTAAGATCTCATTTAGAGCTGTCCGAAAATACCCCATATGTCCATATTTTTATTTGTAATTACAGAGTTATTAAGATAATTAGGTCTCCCGTAGGTTTACCCAGAATTCAACTGGGTTTTCTAATCGTCTAATATGGTTAAAAGTAAAATTGTAATTACTCGGCTCCCCTTACTGCTAGATATTTAAAAAAAGGGGGGTCTCTCTGTTATGGAATAAGGGTCCTAATTAAGGCTGTTATGCCCGCTTTTAACCTCTAGGGAGTATTTAATCGTTAAAGAATCACCTGTATTTTTCCAACCTTTGATTAAATCTTTTTCTTTTTCTGCTGTATCCGGTTGATCCGGTAATTAAATAAGCATGTTATATATGTACATATTTATTTATTAATTAAAATAATCGCCTGTATTTTCTATCCTGATTAAATCTTTTCTTTTTCTGCTACATCCGGGTAATCCGGAGAAATTAAAAAACCTAAATAATCATGTTATATATGTATATATTTAATAATTAAAATAATCCCCTGTATTTTTAATCTTTTATAATGTTAATATTTAATTATTAAGATAATGAAAGTTCAGTTATTGTTGATTCTTTAGAGACGTAATTATTTTTAGTTCATATTCTGGTCAGGTTAATGACTTTAAGCCGGAAAAACGTGGCATGTTTAGGATAGTATAATGGTGGTCCCTATAAAATATATTCTTTTAAAAAAACTCTAATTAGTAAGACCTAATTAGTAAGATCTCATTTAGATCTGTCAGAAAATACCCTATATATCTACATTTTCTTCTGTATCCGGGTAATCCGGTGAGATTTAAAACTCTAAATAATCCTGTTATATATGTATATATTTAATTATTAAGATAATAAAAGTTCAGTTATTGTTGATTCTTTAGAGACGTAATTATTTTTAGTTCATATTCTGGTCAGGTTAATGACATTAAGCCGGAAAAACGTGGCATGTTTAGGATAGTATAATGGTGGTCCCTATAAAATAGATTCTTTTAAAAAGACTCTAATTAGTAAGACCTAATTAGTAAAATCTCATTTAGATCTGTCAGAAAATACCCTATATATACATTTTCTTCTGTATCCGGGTAATCCGGTGAGATTTAAAAATCTAAATAATCCTGTTATATATGTATATATTTAATTATTAAGATAATAAAAGTTCAGTTATTGTTGATTCTTTAGAGACGTAATTATTTTTAGTTCATATTCTGGTCAGGTTAATGACATTAAGCCGGAAAAACGTGGCATGTTTAGGATAGTATAATGGTGGTCCCTATAAAATAGATTCTTTTAAAAAAACTCTAATTAGTAAGACCTAATTAGTAAAATCTCATATAGATCTGTCAGAAAATACCCTATATATACATTTTCTTCTGTATCCGGGTAATCCGGTGAGATTTAAAAATCTAAATAATCCTGTTATATATGTATATATTTAATTATTAAGATAATAAAAGTTCAGTTATTGTTGATTCTTTAGAGACGTAATTATTTTTAGTTCATATTCTGGTCAGGTTAATGACATTAAGCCGGAAAAACGTGGCATGTTTAGGATAGTATAATGGTGGTCCCTATAAAATAGATTCTTTTAAAAAAACTCTAATTAGTAAGACCTAATTAGTAAAATCTCATATAGATCTGTCAGAAAATACCCTATATATACATTTTCTTCTGTATCCGGGTAATCCGGTGAGATTTAAAAATCTAAATAATCCTGTTATATATGTATATATTTAATTATTAAGATAATAAAAGTTCAGTTATTGTTGATTCTTTAGAGACGTAATTATTTTTAGTTCATATTCTGGTCAGGTTAATGACATTAAGCCGGAAAAACGTGGCATGTTTAGGATAGTATAATGGTGGTCCCTATAAAATAGATTCTTTTAAAAAAACTCTAATTAGTAAGACCTAATTAGTAAAATCTCATATAGATCTGTCAGAAAATACCCTATATATACATTTTCTTCTGTATCCGGGTAATCCGGTGAGATTTAAAAATCTAAATAATCCTGTTATATATGTATATATTTAATTATTAAGATAATAAAAGTTCAGTTATTGTTGATTCTTTAGAGACGTAATTATTTTTAGTTCATATTCTGGTCAGGTTAATGACATTAAGCCGGAAAAACGTGGCATGTTTAGGATAGTATAATGGTGGTCCCTATAAAATAGATTCTTTTAAAAAAGACTCTAATTAGTAAGACCTAATTAGTAAGATCTCATTTAGATCTGTCAGAAAATACCCTATATATCTACATTTTCTCCTGTATCCGGGTAATCCGGTGAGATTTAAAAATCTAAACAATCCTATTATATATGTATATATTTAATTATTAAGATAATAAAAGTTCAGTTATTGTTGATTCTTTAGAGACGTAATTATTTTTAGTTCATATTCTGGTCAGGTTAATGACATTAAGCCGGAAAAACGTGGCATGTTTAGGATAGTATAATGGTGGTCCCTATAAAATAGATTCTTTTAAAAAAGACTCTAATTAGTAAGACCTAATTAGTAAGATCCCATTTGGATCTGTCAGAAAGTACCCTATATATCTACATTTTGATTTACAGTTTCAGAGCCATTAGGTCAATTAGGTCTCATGTAGGTGCACTCAGAGTTCCACTTGGTTTTTCTAGTTGTCTAATTGGTTAAAAGTAAATTTGAAATTACTCGGCTCCCCTGTTTGCTAGGTTTTCTTTATATATAAAAAAATCTCTTTGTTTAAGGGATCTAGGTCCTAATTAAGGTTGTTGTGCCTGGTTTTACCCGCTAGGGAGTATTTAATCATTAAAGGCACCACATGTAATTTTTCATCCTTTGATTAAATCCTTCTTTAGAGATGGAATTATTTCCATTCTACATTCTGGTCAGGTTACTGACCTCGTGCAGGAATAGAGCGGCCTGCTGTGGATAGTACATAGTGGTCTGTTGTAAATAGAGCTAGGCTGTCCGAAGGCACGGGCTAGGGTTAGATTTTTCAGGTTTCTCGATGATCCCCCCACCTCGTCCGTCGACTCGGTGGTTTACAGGGACCAAAGGCAATGCACAGGCCGGCGCACGTCGTCATAGCTCTCTTGACCGTACTATCCACTGAAAGTTAGATTAATAGTGGAGACAACAGGTCAATGAACAAGTTTAAGTTTGATTAGTAGTAGAGACAACAGGTCAGTTACAGATTTGGGTGAGAGGGGTCAGGACCAGGAAGAGTTGCCTTATAGGGGCAGGTCTCTTCCCCGCCTTGACGGGCCGTTATCCTGCCCCTCTCACACTCCCACGCAGAGCGAGGGAGTAAAAGAAGGAGGAGGTGATGGGTGGAGTCATGAATGTCCTCGTAGATCCAGGTTGGGATGGGATCAGGTCCAGGGCGGGGATGAGGAAGCTCCACATCTGGTTGAGAGGGCTTCACATCTGGTTGAGAGGGGACAGGACCAGGGAGAGTTGCCTTATAGGGGCAGGTCTCTCCCCCGCCTTGACGGGCCGTTATCCTGCCCCCTCTCGCTCCCACGCAGTACGAGGGAAAGAGAGAAGGAGGAGGGTGGTGGGTGGAGTCGTGAACGTCTTCGTAGATCCAGGCTGGGATGTGGTTGGGATAAGGGTTAGGGTCAGGGGTTAGGGTTAGGGTTAGAGTTTAAGGGTTAGGGTTAGGGTTAGGGTAAGGGTTCTGGGTTAGGATTTAAGGGTTAAGGTTAGGGTTAGAGGTCAAGGGTTAGGGTTAGGGGTTGGGGTTAGGGTAAGGGTTCTGGGTTAGGGTTTAAGGGTTAAGGTTAGGGTTAGAGGTCAAGGGTTAGGGTTAGGGGTTGGGGTTAGGGGTTAAGGTTAGGGGTCAGGGGTTAAGGTAATGATTAGGGTTTAGGGTTAAGGTTAGGGTTGGGGTTAGGGTTATGGTTAGTTGTTGAGGTTCCCTCGAAGAATCCCCTCCTTCATCCAACGACTGGGCAGCTCCACGGCTCTTCTGATCCATTTCTTCACCATCCATTTCAAAAATAAAGTTCATAAAGAAGTGGAAATTCCCTCAGAGTTCTGGAAAAAATCCTTTGTAAAAATGTGAGAATGTCCCTTTAAGTTCTGGAGAAAAAAGTTTCATGTGTATTTGTAAAATCGTGTGAACCTCCCTCCAGGTTCTGGACATAATATGTGTTTGTAGAAATGTGGGAACCTCACTTAGAGTTCTGGAAATAATGTGTTTGCAAAGATGTGGAGACTTATAATATGTGTTTGTAAAAATTGTGGGAACATCCTTTAGAGTTCTGGAAATAATGTGTATATGTGTTTGTAAAAAAGTGGGATCCACCATTAGGTTTCTGGAAAGAAAACTTTATTTTTTTATTTTTTCAAAAAATTCAAAAAATTCAAAAAATAAAAAATAAAAAATAAAAAAATATATATAGAAAAATATATATAAAAAAATAAAATAATTCTTTGTTTGTGAAGCTGTATGAATCTTCCTTGGAGTTCTGGAAAAAATGGCAGCATTTCCTTGTATTTTCAGCATTTCATTGTTGGAAAGTTTTTTTTGTTGTTTAAGTGTTGTAACTCTCCACTAAGATAGGGTGGAGAGTTTGTTGTTGTAGAGGTTAGTTTCTTTAATTGTCTAACAATCTTATTTTAAATTCTATTTTATGTCTATTTTATGTCTATTTTAAGTCTATTTATAGGACACATCATCAGTAGTGAACCCCGGGATCACGGGGTGTTTCGGCCATTACCACTAGACACCCTCACCACAGGGTGGGCCCCGCCGGGATGATCAGTTCCCAGGGTGTGTCCATTTTAGTATAAAGATAAGATAAGATCTAATTTTATGAGTTAATATTACAGAGTTAAAGTTATTATAATTACGGTAGGAAGGCTATGTTTTTTATATATTATAAAACTTATTATTTAATTATTATTATATTTATTATTATTATGAATTTAATTATTATAATTATTATTATTATTTATTTAAATAGTATTATTATTATTATTATTTTTATAAAACAAGGTGAATTTTTCATGAAAAAGGCATACTTACCATTGAATTCCAGCACAGGAGGGTCTGTGACATCACAAGGCAGCCCCCACCTTTTTTTTGGAGCAGGGTGACGAAGATGAAGGATGAAGAATGGTCCTCTTCACCCATGGCAAAGTAGTTCTGTGTCTCATAAACCGTATGACTACAGAATTTGTGAAAACTCGTTTTTTAGACTGGGCTGTGAGTGGAGGTCATATTTCTTACAGTCCTACTCCGTTATGGTTTCAAAAAAATTGTTCTAAAAACCCTATAATTAGTAAGATCTCATTTAGAGCTGTCCGAAAATACCCCATATGTCCATATTTTTATTTGTAATTACAGAGTTATTAAGATAATTAGGTCTCCCGTAGGTTTACCCAGAATTCAACTGGGTTTTCTAATCGTCTAATATGGTTAAAAGTAAAATTGTAATTACTCGGCTCCCCTTACTGCTAGATATTTAAAAAAAGGGGGGTCTCTCTGTTATGGAATAAGGGTCCTAATTAAGGCTGTTATGCCCGCTTTTAACCTCTAGGGAGTATTTAATCGTTAAAGAATCACCTGTATTTTTCCAACCTTTGATTAAATCTTTTTCTTTTTCTGCTGTATCCGGTTGATCCGGTAATTAAATAAGCATGTTATATATGTACATATTTATTTATTAATTAAAATAATCGCCTGTATTTTCTATCCTGATTAAATCTTTTCTTTTTCTGCTACATCCGGGTAATCCGGAGAAATTAAAAAACCTAAATAATCATGTTATATATGTATATATTTAATAATTAAAATAATCCCCTGTATTTTTAATCTTTTATAATGTTAATATTTAATTATTAAGATAATGAAAGTTCAGTTATTGTTGATTCTTTAGAGACGTAATTATTTTTAGTTCATATTCTGGTCAGGTTAATGACTTTAAGCCGGAAAAACGTGGCATGTTTAGGATAGTATAATGGTGGTCCCTATAAAATATATTCTTTTAAAAAAACTCTAATTAGTAAGACCTAATTAGTAAGATCTCATTTAGATCTGTCAGAAAATACCCTATATATCTACATTTTCTTCTGTATCCGGGTAATCCGGTGAGATTTAAAACTCTAAATAATCCTGTTATATATGTATATATTTAATTATTAAGATAATAAAAGTTCAGTTATTGTTGATTCTTTAGAGACGTAATTATTTTTAGTTCATATTCTGGTCAGGTTAATGACATTAAGCCGGAAAAACGTGGCATGTTTAGGATAGTATAATGGTGGTCCCTATAAAATAGATTCTTTTAAAAAGACTCTAATTAGTAAGACCTAATTAGTAAAATCTCATTTAGATCTGTCAGAAAATACCCTATATATACATTTTCTTCTGTATCCGGGTAATCCGGTGAGATTTAAAAATCTAAATAATCCTGTTATATATGTATATATTTAATTATTAAGATAATAAAAGTTCAGTTATTGTTGATTCTTTAGAGACGTAATTATTTTTAGTTCATATTCTGGTCAGGTTAATGACATTAAGCCGGAAAAACGTGGCATGTTTAGGATAGTATAATGGTGGTCCCTATAAAATAGATTCTTTTAAAAAAACTCTAATTAGTAAGACCTAATTAGTAAAATCTCATATAGATCTGTCAGAAAATACCCTATATATACATTTTCTTCTGTATCCGGGTAATCCGGTGAGATTTAAAAATCTAAACAATCCTGTTATATATGTATATATTTAATTATTAAGATAATAAAAGTTCAGTTATTGTTGATTCTTTAGAGACGTAATTATTTTTAGTTCATATTCTGGTCAGGTTAATGACATTAAGCCGGAAAAACGTGGCATGTTTAGGATAGTATAATGGTGGTCCCTATAAAATAGATTCTTTTAAAAAAACTCTAATTAGTAAGACCTAATTAGTAAAATCTCATATAGATCTGTCAGAAAATACCCTATATATACATTTTCTTCTGTATCCGGGTAATCCGGTGAGATTTAAAAATCTAAATAATCCTGTTATATATGTATATATTTAATTATTAAGATAATAAAAGTTCAGTTATTGTTGATTCTTTAGAGACGTATTTATTTTTAGTTCATATTCTGGTCAGGTTAATGACATTAAGCCGGAAAAACGTGGCATGTTTAGGATAGTATAATGGTGGTCCCTATAAAATAGATTCTTTTAAAAAAACTCTAATTAGTAAGACCTAATTAGTAAAATCTCATATAGATCTGTCAGAAAATACCCTATATATACATTTTCTTCTGTATCCGGGTAATCCGGTGAGATTTAAAAATCTAAATAATCCTGTTATATATGTATATATTTAATTATTAAGATAATAAAAGTTCAGTTATTGTTGATTCTTTAGAGACGTAATTATTTTTAGTTCATATTCTGGTCAGGTTAATGACATTAAGCCGGAAAAACGTGGCATGTTTAGGATAGTATAATGGTGGTCCCTATAAAATAGATTCTTTTAAAAAAGACTCTAATTAGTAAGACCTAATTAGTAAGATCTCATTTAGATCTGTCAGAAAATACCCTATATATCTACATTTTCTCCTGTATCCGGGTAATCCGGTGAGATTTAAAAATCTAAACAATCCTATTATATATGTATATATTTAATTATTAAGATAATAAAAGTTCAGTTATTGTTGATTCTTTAGAGACGTAATTATTTTTAGTTCATATTCTGGTCAGGTTAATGACATTAAGCCGGAAAAACGTGGCATGTTTAGGATAGTATAATGGTGGTCCCTATAAAATAGATTCTTTTAAAAAAGACTCTAATTAGTAAGACCTAATTAGTAAGATCCCATTTGGATCTGTCAGAAAGTACCCTATATATCTACATTTTGATTTACAGTTTCAGAGCCATTAGGTCAATTAGGTCTCATGTAGGTGCACTCAGAGTTCCACTTGGTTTTTCTAGTTGTCTAATTGGTTAAAAGTAAATTTGAAATTACTCGGCTCCCCTGTTTGCTAGGTTTTCTTTATATATAAAAAAATCTCTTTGTTTAAGGGATCTAGGTCCTAATTAAGGTTGTTGTGCCTGGTTTTACCCGCTAGGGAGTATTTAATCATTAAAGGCACCACATGTAATTTTTCATCCTTTGATTAAATCCTTCTTTAGAGATGGAATTATTTCCATTCTACATTCTGGTCAGGTTACTGACCTCGTGCAGGAATAGAGCGGCCTGCTGTGGATAGTACATAGTGGTCTGTTGTAAATAGAGCTAGGCTGTCCGAAGGCACGGGCTAGGGTTAGATTTTTCAGGTTTCTCGATGATCCCCCCACCTCGTCCGTCGACTCGGTGGTTTACAGGGACCAAAGGCAATGCACAGGCCGGCGCACGTCGTCATAGCTCTCTTGACCGTACTATCCACTGAAAGTTAGATTAATAGTGGAGACAACAGGTCAATGAACAAGTTTAAGTTTGATTAGTAGTAGAGACAACAGGTCAGTTACAGATTTGGGTGAGAGGGGTCAGGACCAGGAAGAGTTGCCTTATAGGGGCAGGTCTCTTCCCCGCCTTGACGGGCCGTTATCCTGCCCCTCTCACACTCCCACGCAGAGCGAGGGAGTAAAAGAAGGAGGAGGTGATGGGTGGAGTCATGAATGTCCTCGTAGATCCAGGTTGGGATGGGATCAGGTCCAGGGCGGGGATGAGGAAGCTCCACATCTGGTTGAGAGGGCTTCACATCTGGTTGAGAGGGGACAGGACCAGGGAGAGTTGCCTTATAGGGGCAGGTCTCTCCCCCGCCTTGACGGGCCGTTATCCTGCCCCCTCTCGCTCCCACGCAGTACGAGGGAAAGAGAGAAGGAGGAGGGTGGTGGGTGGAGTCGTGAACGTCTTCGTAGATCCAGGCTGGGATGTGGTTGGGATAAGGGTTAGGGTCAGGGGTTAGGGTTAGGGTTAGAGTTTAAGGGTTAGGGTTAGGGTTAGGGTAAGGGTTCTGGGTTAGGATTTAAGGGTTAAGGTTAGGGTTAGAGGTCAAGGGTTAGGGTTAGGGGTTGGGGTTAGGGTAAGGGTTCTGGGTTAGGGTTTAAGGGTTAAGGTTAGGGTTAGAGGTCAAGGGTTAGGGTTAGGGGTTGGGGTTAGGGGTTAGGGTTAGGGTTAGGGTTAGGGTTAGGGTTAGGGTTAGGGTTAGGATAGGGCAAGAGTGCCACTTTGGAATCTTTGATTTGACCCCCTAAACAGTGGATCATTTGCTCTACACTTCGGCTACCCCCCCATTTTCGGGTACCCTGATTCCAGTAATACTAATGAGGAAGGGGTGGGACCTTGTCTTCTCGTCCAATCAGCGAAAAGCAAGTTCAAAGGTCTGTAACTTTTGCTAGGAGTGGATCATTTGCTCATGGATGGTACCATTGGAAAGCTCGTGGTCGTATTATGTTCGACGGAAGCAGTTTCCAAGTCTCTACGACCTTCCGTTCGGAAGTTATGACCGGAAATGTGTATCGCATTGAAAATGAATGGAGCGAAAATTTCCTGAAATTTGACTAAGTGTTTTGGTGAAAAAGGTTAACCCAGAAAGTAGTTAGGAGCACGTTTCAGGCCATTTGGAGTCGATGGGTACCTATATTAAACAAACTTTTTTTGGGAAAAATACTTGTAAATTTTCTAAGATTAGGGTTAGGGTTAGGGTTAGGGTTAGGGTTAGGGTTAGATTAAGGGGGTAAAATGAGGTAAGGTCCCTGGGACCTTTCGCGAATAACTTTTTATAGGAAGGTCTTAGAGCTTTGAAACCTTCACCAGACCTAATTTGGCGGTCTAGCTTTCCGACGAGCCCAGCCTTGACCTTCTACGACCTTGGGAAGTGGGAGAAAATCTAAAAAAAAAGTTTAAATCTTTCATATCTCAGCCTCTGAAGGTCGTAGAGACTCGGGGTTGGTCTTGTTGGAGAGCTAGACCCCGAAATATGTCCGACGGATTCGGGTTTCGAAGCTCTAAGACGTTCCGTTCAGGGTTAGGGTTAGGGTTAGGGTTAGGGTTAGGGTTAGGATAGGGCAAGAGTGCCACTTTGGAATCTTTGATTTGACCCCCTAAACAGTGGATCATTAGGGTTAGGGTTAGGGTTAGGGTTAGGGTTAGGGTTAGGGTTAGGGGTTAGGGGTTAGGGGTTAGGGGTTAGGGTTAGGGTTAGGGTTAGGGTTAGGGTTAGGGTTAGGGTTAGGGTTAGGGTTAGGGTTAGGGTTAGGATAGGGGGGTTTAGCCACTTTTGGGCCACCGGCCCAAAACAAAACCTGGCTGACGGTGTCGTTTTCGCGATTGGAGCAAAGGATCATGGGTAAAAAGTGTTTTTTTTGAATAACTTTTGATAGGAAGGTCGTAGAGCTTCGGGACCTGCTCGCGTCAGACATAATTAGGGGTCTAGCTTTCCAACGAGCCCACCCTCGACCTTCTACGACTTTGGGAAGTGGGAGAAAATCTAAAAAAAAAAAAAAAAAAATCATATTTTTTATCTCAGCTTCTGAAGGTCTTAGAGACTCGTGGTTGGTCTTGTTGGAGAGCTAGACCCCTAAATATATCCGACGGATTCGGGGTTCGAAGCTCTCCGACCTTCTGTTCTGGAGATATAGGGCAAAACGTCCCCCCATAGGAAATGAATGGGCGCGAATTGGTGTAAAAAGGGTTAGGGTTAGGGTAGGGTTAGGGTTAGGGTTAGGGTTAGGGTTAGGGTTAGGGTTAGGGTTAGGATAAGGCAAGAGTGCCACTTTGGAATCTTTGATTTGACCCCCTAAACAGTGGATCATTTGCTCTACACTTCGGCTACCCCCCCATTTTCATGTACCCTGATTCCAGTAATACTAATGAGGAAGGGGTGGGACCTTGTCTTCTCGTCCAATCAGCGAAAAGCAAGTTCAAAGGTCTGTAACTTTTGCTAGGAGTGGATCATTTGCTAATGGATGGTACCGTTGGAAAGCTCGTGGTCGTATTATGTTCGACGGAAGCAGTTTCCAAGTCTCTACGACCTTCCGTTCGGAAGTTATGACCGGAAATGTGTATCGCATTGAAAATGAATGGAGCGAAAATTTCCTGAAATTTGACTAAGTGTTTTGGTGAAAAAAGTTCCCCTAGAAAGTGTTTAGGAGCACGTTTTAGGCCATTTGGAGTCGATATGTACCTATAAACAAATTTTTTTTGGGAAAAAAAATTGTGAAATTTGACGAAAATTTCCTGAAATTTGACTAAGTGTTTTGGTGAAAAAGGTTCACCCAGAAAGTAGTTAGGAGCACGTTTCAGACCATTTGGAGTCGATAGGTACCTATATTAAACAAACTTTTATTGGGAAAAATACTTGTAAATTTTCTAAGATTTTCACTAAGTCAACTGTTTGAGTTCAGGCAAGTCCCCAGGAGATGGTTAGGTTCAGTACAACTGCACAGGGAGAGGTTAAGATAAAGAGAAAGTGGACTCTTTGGTCGTGCCCTAGGGTTAGGGTTAGGGTTAGGGTTAGGGTTAGGGTTAGGTTAGGGTTAGGGTTAGGGTTAGGGTTAGGGTTAGGATAGGGCAAGAGTGCCACTTTGGAATCTTTGATTTGACCCCCTAAACAGTGGATCATTTGCTCTACACTTCGGCTACCCCCCCATTTTCGGGTACCCTGATTCCAGTAATACTAATGAGGAAGGGGTGGGACCTTGTCTTCTCGTCCAATCAGCGAAAAGCAAGTTCAAAGGTCTGTAACTTTTGCTAGGGTTAGGGTTAGGGTTAGGGTTAGGGTTAGGGTTAGGGTTAGGGTTAGGGTTAGGATAGGGGCTGAGTGCCACTTTGGAATCTTTGATTTGACCCCCTAAACAGTGGATCATTTGCTTGACACTTCGGCTACCCCCCCATTTTCATGTACCCTGATTCCAGGAATACTAATGAGGAAGGGGTGGGACCTTGTCTTCTCGTCCAATCAGCGAAAAGCAAGTTCAAAGGTCTGTAACTTTTGCTAGGAGTGGATCATTTGCTCATGGATGGTACCGTTGGAAAGCTCGTGGTCGTATTATGTTCGACGGAAGCAGTTTCCAAGTCTCTACGACCTTCCGTTCGGAAGTTATGACCGGAAATGTGTATCGCATTGAAAATGAATGGAGCGATAATTTCCTGAAATTTGACTAAGTGTTTTGGTGAAAAAAGTTCCCCCAGAAAGTGTTTAGGAGTTTTAGGCCATTTGGAGTCGATACGTACCTATAAACAAAGTTTTTTTGGGAAAAAATAATTGTGAAATTTGACGAAAATTTCCTGAAATTTGACTAAGTGTTTTGGTGAAAAAGGTTCACCCAGAAAGTAGTTAGGAGCACGTTTCAGACCATTTGGAGTCGATAGGTACCTATATTAAACAAACTTTTATTGGGAAAAATACTTGTAAATTTTCTAAGATTTTCACTAAGTCAACTGTTTGAGTTCAGGCAAGTCCCCAGGAGATGGTTAGGTTCAGTACAACTGCACAGGGAGAGGTTAAGATAAAGAGAAAGTGGACTCTTTGGTCGTGCCCTAGGGTTAGGGTTAGGGTTAGGGTTAGGGTTAGGGTTAGGTTAGATTTTTCAGGTTTCTCGATGATCCCCCCACCTCGTCCGTCGACTCGGTGGTTTACAGGGACCAAAGGTAATGCACAGGCCGGCGCACGTCGTCATAGCTCTCTTGACCGTACTATCCACCTAAAGTTAGATTAATAGTGGAGACAACAGGTCAATGAACAAGTTTAAGTTTGATTAGTAGTAGAGACAACAGGTCAGTTACAGATTTGGGTGAGAGGGGTCAGGACCAGGAAGAGTTGCCTTATAGGGGCAGGTCTCTTCCCCGCCTTGACGGGCCGTTATCCTGCCCCTCTCACACTCCCACGCAGAGCGAGGGAGTAAAAGAAGGAGGAGGTGATGGGTGGAGTCATGAATGTCCTCGTAGATCCAGGCTGGGATGGGATCAGGTCCAGGGTGGGGATGAGGGAGCTCCACATCTGGTTGAGAGAGTTCCACATCTGGTTGAGAGGGGTCAGGACCAGGGAGAGTTGCCTTATAGGGGCAGGTCTCTCCCCCGCCTTGACGGGCCGTTATCCTGCCCCCTCTCGCTCCCACGCAGTACGAGGGAAAGAAAGAAGGAGGAGGGTGGTGGGTGGAGTCGTGAATGTCTTCGTAGATCCAGGCTGGGATGTGGTTGGGATAAGGGTTAGGGTCAGGGGTTAGGGTTAGAGTTAAGGGTTAAGGTTAGGGGTCAGGGGTTAGGTTTATGATTAAGGGTTAGGGTTTGGGGTTAGGGCAAGGGTTCGGGGTTAAGGTTAGGGTTAGAGGTCAAGGGTTAGGGTTAGGGTTAGGGTTAGGGTTAGGGTTAGGGTTAGGGTTAGGGTTAGGGTTAGGGTTAGGGTTAGGATAGGGGGGTTTAGCCACTTTTGGGCCACCGGCCCAAAACAAAACCTGGCTGACGGTGTCGTTTTCGCGATTGGAGCAAAGGATCATGGGTAAAAAGTGTTTTTTTTGAATAACTTTTGATAGGAAGGTCGTAGAGCTTCGGGACCTGCTCGCGTCAGACATAATTAGGGGTCTAGCTTTCCAACGAGCCCACCCTCGACCTTCTACGACTTTGGGAAGTGGGAGAAAATCTAAAAAAAAAAAAAAAAAAATCATATTTTTTATCTCAGCTTCTGAAGGTCTTAGAGACTCGTGGTTGGTCTTGTTGGAGAGCTAGACCCCTAAATATATCCGACGGATTCGGGGTTCGAAGCTCTCCGACCTTCTGTTCTGGAGATATAGGGCAAAACGTCCCCCCATAGGAAATGAATGGGCGCGAATTGGTGTAAAAAGGGTTAGGGTTAGGGTAGGGTTAGGGTTAGGGTTAGGGTTAGGGTTAGGGTTAGGGTTAGGGTTAGGGTTAGGATAGGGCAAGAGTGCCACTTTGGAATCTTTGATTTGACCCCCTAAACAGTGGATCATTTGCTCTACACTTCGGCTACCCCCCCATTTTCGGGTACCCTGATTCCAGTAATACTAATGAGGAAGGGGTGGGACCTTGTCTTCTCGTCCAATCAGCGAAAAGCAAGTTCAAAGGTCTGTAACTTTTGCTAGGAGTGGATCATTTGCTCATGGATGGTACCGTTGGAAAGCTCGTGGTCGTATTATGTTCGACGGAAGCAGTTTCCAAGTCTCTACGACCTTCCGTTCGGAAGTTATGACCGGAAATGTGTATCGCATTGAAAATGAATGGAGCGAAAATTTCCTGAAATTTGACTAAGTGTTTTGGTGAAAAAGGTTCACCCAGAAAGTAGTTAGGAGCACGTTTCAGGCCATTTGGAGTCGATAGGTACCTATATTAAACAAACTTCTTTTGGGAGAAATACTTGTAAATTTTCTAAGATTTTCACTAAGTCAACTGTTTGAGTTCAGGCAAGTCCCCAGGAGATGGTTAGGGTTAGGGTTAGGGTTAGGGGTTAGGGTTAGGGTTAGGGTTAGGGTTAGGGTTAGGGTTAGGGTTAGGGTTAGGGTTAGGGTTAGGGTTAGGGTTAGGGTTAGGGTTAGATTAAGGGGGTAAAATGAGGTATGGGCTATAGCCCATTCGCTAATAACTTTTGATAGGAAGGTCCTAGAGCTTCAGAACCTGGTCGCGTCAGACCTAATTCGGGGTCTAGAAGTCCAACGAGCCCACCCCCGACCCTCTACGACTTTAGGAAGTGGGAGAAAACCGAAAAAGAAAGTTTAAATCTTTCATATCTCAGCCTCTGAAAGTCGTAGAGACTCGGGGTTGGTCTTGTTGGAGAGCTAGACCACGAATTGTGTCCGACGGATTTGGGTTTCGAAGCTCTACGAGGGTTAGGGTTAGGGTTAGGGTTAGGGTTAGTGTTAGGGTTAGATTTTTCAGGTTTCTCGATG
Organism: Cololabis saira; assembly: GCF_033807715.1. Lineage (NCBI taxonomy): Eukaryota > Metazoa > Chordata > Actinopteri > Beloniformes > Belonidae > Cololabis > Cololabis saira. Next base: position 217,250 of record NW_026906221.1, read on the forward strand.
ATCCCCCCACCTCGTCCGTCGACTCGGTGGTTTACAGGGACCAAAGGCAATGCACAGGCCGGCGCACGTCGTCATAGCTCTCTTGACCGTACTATCCACTGAAAGTTAGATTAATAGTGGAGACAACAGGTCAATGAACAAGTTTAAGTTTGATTAGTAGTAGAGACAACAGGTCAGTTACAGATTTGGGTGAGAGGGGTCAGGACCAGGAAGAGTTGCCTTATAGGGGCAGGTCTCTTCCCCGCCTTGACGGGCCGTTATCCTGCCCCTCTCACACTCCCACGCAGAGCGAGGGAGTAAAAGAAGGAGGAGGTGATGGGTGGAGTCATGAATGTCCTCGTAGATCCAGGTTGGGATGGGATCAGGTCCAGGGCGGGGATGAGGAAGCTCCACATCTGGTTGAGAGGGCTTCACATCTGGTTGAGAGGGGACAGGACCAGGGAGAGTTGCCTTATAGGGGCAGGTCTCTCCCCCGCCTTGACGGGCCGTTATCCTGCCCCCTCTCGCTCCCACGCAGTACGAGGGAAAGAGAGAAGGAGGAGGGTGGTGGGTGGAGTCGTGAACGTCTTCGTAGATCCAGGCTGGGATGTGGTTGGGATAAGGGTTAGGGTCAGGGGTTAGGGTTAGGGTTAGAGTTTAAGGGTTAGGGTTAGGGTAAGGGTTCTGGGTTAGGGTTAGGGTTAGGGTTAGGGTTAGGGTTAGGGTTAGGATAGGGGGTAAAAGCCACTTTTGGGCCACCGGCCCAAATCGAAACCTGGCTGACGGTGTCGTTTTCGCGATTGGAGCAAAGGATCATGGGTAAAAAGTGTTTTTTTTAAATAACTTTTGATAGGAAGGTCCTAGAGCTTCGAAACCTGGTCGCGTCAGACCTATTTCGGGTTAGGGTTAGGGTTAGGGTTAGGGTTAGGGTTAGGGTTAGGGTTAGGGTTAGGGTTAGGGGTTAGGGGTTAGGGTTAGGGTTAGGGTTAGGGTTAGGGTTAGGGTTAGGGTTAGGGTTAGGGTTAGGGTTAGGGTTAGGGTTAGGGTTAGGGTTAGGGTTAGGGTTAGGGTTAGGGTTAGGGTAGGGGTTAGGGGTTAGGGGTTAGGGGTTAGGGGTTAGGGGTTAGGGGTTAGGGTTAGGGTTAGGGTTAGGGTTAGGGTTAGGGTTAGGGTTAGGGTTAGGGTTAGGGTTAGGGTTAGGGTTAGGATAGGGGGGTTTAGCCACTTTTGGGCCACCGGCCCAAAACAAAACCTGGCTGACGGTGTCGTTTTCGCGATTGGAGCAAAGGATCATGGGTAAAAAGTGTTTTTTTTGAATAACTTTTGATAGGAAGGTCGTAGAGCTTCGGGACCTGCTCGCGTCAGACATAATTAGGGGTCTAGCTTTCCAACGAGCCCACCCTCGACCTTCTACGACTTTGGGAAGTGGGAGAAAATCTAAAAAAAAAAAAAAAAAAATCATATTTTTTATCTCAGCTTCTGAAGGTCTTAGAGACTCGTGGTTGGTCTTGTTGGAGAGCTAGACCCCTAAATATATCCGACGGATTCGGGGTTCGAAGCTCTCCGACCTTCTGTTCTGGAGATATAGGGCAAAACGTCCCCCCATAGGAAATGAATGGGCGCGAATTGGTGTAAAAAGGGTTAGGGTTAGGGTAGGGTTAGGGTTAGGGTTAGGGTTAGGGTTAGGGTTAGGGTTAGGGTTAGGGTTAGGATAGGGCAAGAGTGCCACTTTGGAATCTTTGATTTGACCCCCTAAACAGTGGATCATTTGCTCTACACTTCGGCTACCCCCCCATTTTCGGGTACCCTGATTCCAGTAATACTAATGAGGAAGGGGTGGGACCTTGTCTTCTCGTCCAATCAGCGAAAAGCAAGTTCAAAGGTCTGTAACTTTTGCTAGGAGTGGATCATTTGCTCATGGATGGTACCGTTGGAAAGCTCGTGGTCGTATTATGTTCGACGGAAGCAGTTTCCAAGTCTCTACGACCTTCCGTTCGGAAGTTATGACCGGAAATGTGTATCGCATTGAAAATGAATGGAGCGAAAATTTCCTGAAATTTGACTAAGTGTTTTGGTGAAAAAGGTTCACCCAGAAAGTAGTTAGGAGCACGTTTCAGGCCATTTGGAGTCGATAGGTACCTATATTAAACAAACTTCTTTTGGGAGAAATACTTGTAAATTTTCTAAGATTTTCACTAAGTCAACTGTTTGAGTTCAGGCAAGTCCCCAGGAGATGGTTAGGGTTAGGGTTAGGGTTAGGGGTTAGGGTTAGGGTTAGGGTTAGGGTTAGGGTTAGGGTTAGGGTTAGGGTTAGGGTTAGGGTTAGGGTTAGGGTTAGGGTTAGGGTTAGGGTTAGATTAAGGGGGTAAAATGAGGTATGGGCTATAGCCCATTCGCTAATAACTTTTGATAGGAAGGTCCTAGAGCTTCAGAACCTGGTCGCGTCAGACCTAATTCGGGGTCTAGAAGTCCAACGAGCCCACCCCCGACCCTCTACGACTTTAGGAAGTGGGAGAAAACCGAAAAAGAAAGTTTAAATCTTTCATATCTCAGCCTCTGAAAGTCGTAGAGACTCGGGGTTGGTCTTGTTGGAGAGCTAGACCACGAATTGTGTCCGACGGATTTGGGTTTCGAAGCTCTACGAGGGTTAGGGTTAGGGTTAGGGTTAGGGTTAGTGTTAGGGTTAGATTTTTCAGGTTTCTCGATGATCCCCCCACCTCGTCCGTCGACTCGGTGGTTTACAGGGACCAAAGGCAATGCACAGGCCGGCGCACGTCGTCATAGCTCTCTTGACCGTACTATCCACTGAAAGTTAGATTAATAGTGGAGACAACAGGTCAATGAACAAGTTTAAGTTTGATTAGTAGTAGAGACAACAGGTCAGTTACAGATTTGGGTGAGAGGGGTCAGGACCAGGAAGAGTTGCCTTATAGGGGCAGGTCTCTTCCCCGCCTTGACGGGCCGTTATCCTGCCCCTCTCACACTCCCACGCAGAGCGAGGGAGTAAAAGAAGGAGGAGGTGATGGGTGGAGTCATGAATGTCCTCGTAGATCCAGGTTGGGATGGGATCAGGTCCAGGGCGGGGATGAGGAAGCTCCACATCTGGTTGAGAGGGCTTCACATCTGGTTGAGAGGGGACAGGACCAGGGAGAGTTGCCTTATAGGGGCAGGTCTCTCCCCCGCCTTGACGGGCCGTTATCCTGCCCCCTCTCGCTCCCACGCAGTACGAGGGAAAGAGAGAAGGAGGAGGGTGGTGGGTGGAGTCGTGAACGTCTTCGTAGATCCAGGCTGGGATGTGGTTGGGATAAGGGTTAGGGTCAGGGGTTAGGGTTAGGGTTAGAGTTTAAGGGTTAGGGTTAGGGTAAGGGTTCTGGGTTAGGGTTAGGGTTAGGGTTAGGGTTAGGGTTAGGGTTAGGATAGGGGGTAAAAGCCACTTTTGGGCCACCGGCCCAAATCGAAACCTGGCTGACGGTGTCGTTTTCGCGATTGGAGCAAAGGATCATGGGTAAAAAGTGTTTTTTTTAAATAACTTTTGATAGGAAGGTCCTAGAGCTTCGAAACCTGGTCGCGTCAGACCTATTTCGGGTTAGGGTTAGGGTTAGGGTTAGGGTTAGGGTTAGGGTTAGGGTTAGGGTTAGGGGTTAGGGGTTAGGGTTAGGGTTAGGGTTAGGGTTAGGGTTAGGGTTAGGGTTAGGGTTAGGGTTAGGGTTAGGGTTAGGGTTAGGGTTAGGGTTAGGGTTAGGGTTAGGGTTAGGGGTTAGGGGTTAGGGGTTAGGGGTTAGGGTTAGGGTTAGGGTTAGGGTTAGGGTTAGGGTTAGGGTTAGGGTTAGGGTTAGGGTTAGGGTTAGGGTTAGGGTTAGGGTTAGGGTTAGGGTTAGGGTTAGGATAGGGCAAGAGTGCCACTTTGGAATCTTTGATTTGACCCCCTAAACAGTGGATCATTTGCTCTACACTTCGGCTACCCCCCCATTTTCGGGTACCCTGATTCCAGTAATACTAATGAGGAAGGGGTGGGACCTTGTCTTCTCGTCCAATCAGCGAAAAGCAAGTTCAAAGGTCTGTAACTTTTGCTAGGAGTGGATCATTTGCTCATGGATGGTACCGTTGGAAAGCTCGTGGTCGTATTATGTTCGACGGAAGCAGTTTCCAAGTCTCTACGACCTTCCGTTCGGAAGTTATGACCGGAAATGTGTATCGCATTGAAAATGAATGGAGCGAAAATTTCCTGAAATTTGACTAAGTGTTTTGGTGAAAAAGGTTCACCCAGAAAGTAGTTAGGAGCACGTTTCAGGCCATTTGGAGTCGATAGGTACCTATATTAAACAAACTTCTTTTGGGAGAAATACTTGTAAATTTTCTAAGATTTTCACTAAGTCAACTGTTTGAGTTCAGGCAAGTCCCCAGGAGATGGTTAGGGTTAGGGTTAGGGTTAGGGGTTAGGGTTAGGGTTAGGGTTAGGGTTAGGGTTAGGGTTAGGGTTAGGGTTAGGGTTAGGGTTAGGGTTAGGGTTAGGGTTAGGGTTAGATTAAGGGGGTAAAATGAGGTATGGGCTATAGCCCATTCGCTAATAACTTTTGATAGGAAGGTCCTAGAGCTTCAGAACCTGGTCGCGTCAGACCTAATTCGGGGTCTAGAAGTCCAACGAGCCCACCCCCGACCCTCTACGACTTTAGGAAGTGGGAGAAAACCGAAAAAGAAAGTTTAAATCTTTCATATCTCAGCCTCTGAAAGTCGTAGAGACTCGGGGTTGGTCTTGTTGGAGAGCTAGACCACGAATTGTGTCCGACGGATTTGGGTTTCGAAGCTCTACGAGGGTTAGGGTTAGGGTTAGGGTTAGGGTTAGTGTTAGGGTTAGATTTTTCAGGTTTCTCGATGATCCCCCCACCTCGTCCGTCGACTCGGTGGTTTACAGGGACCAAAGGCAATGCACAGGCCGGCGCACGTCGTCATAGCTCTCTTGACCGTACTATCCACTGAAAGTTAGATTAATAGTGGAGACAACAGGTCAATGAACAAGTTTAAGTTTGATTAGTAGTAGAGACAACAGGTCAGTTACAGATTTGGGTGAGAGGGGTCAGGACCAGGAAGAGTTGCCTTATAGGGGCAGGTCTCTTCCCCGCCTTGACGGGCCGTTATCCTGCCCCTCTCACACTCCCACGCAGAGCGAGGGAGTAAAAGAAGGAGGAGGTGATGGGTGGAGTCATGAATGTCCTCGTAGATCCAGGTTGGGATGGGATCAGGTCCAGGGCGGGGATGAGGAAGCTCCACATCTGGTTGAGAGGGCTTCACATCTGGTTGAGAGGGGACAGGACCAGGGAGAGTTGCCTTATAGGGGCAGGTCTCTCCCCCGCCTTGACGGGCCGTTATCCTGCCCCCTCTCGCTCCCACGCAGTACGAGGGAAAGAGAGAAGGAGGAGGGTGGTGGGTGGAGTCGTGAACGTCTTCGTAGATCCAGGCTGGGATGTGGTTGGGATAAGGGTTAGGGTCAGGGGTTAGGGTTAGGGTTAGAGTTTAAGGGTTAGGGTTAGGGTAAGGGTTCTGGGTTAGGGTTAGGGTTAGGGTTAGGGTTAGGGTTAGGGTTAGGATAGGGGGTAAAAGCCACTTTTGGGCCACCGGCCCAAATCGAAACCTGGCTGACGGTGTCGTTTTCGCGATTGGAGCAAAGGATCATGGGTAAAAAGTGTTTTTTTTAAATAACTTTTGATAGGAAGGTCCTAGAGCTTCGAAACCTGGTCGCGTCAGACCTATTTCGGGTTAGGGTTAGGGTTAGGGTTAGGGTTAGGGTTAGGGTTAGGGTTAGGGTTAGGGTTAGGGGTTAGGGGTTAGGGTTAGGGTTAGGGTTAGGGTTAGGGTTAGGGTTAGGGTTAGGGTTAGGGTTAGGGTTAGGGTTAGGGTTAGGGTTAGGGTTAGGGTTAGGGTTAGGGTTAGGGGTTAGGGGTTAGGGGTTAGGGGTTAGGGGTTAGGGTTAGGGTTAGGGTTAGGGTTAGGGTTAGGGTTAGGGTTAGGGTTAGGGTTAGGGTTAGGGTTAGGGTTAGGGTTAGGGTTAGGATAGGGGGGTTTAGCCACTTTTGGGCCACCGGCCCAAAACAAAACCTGGCTGACGGTGTCGTTTTCGCGATTGGAGCAAAGGATCATGGGTAAAAAGTGTTTTTTTTGAATAACTTTTGATAGGAAGGTCGTAGAGCTTCGGGACCTGCTCGCGTCAGACATAATTAGGGGTCTAGCTTTCCAACGAGCCCACCCTCGACCTTCTACGACTTTGGGAAGTGGGAGAAAATCTAAAAAAAAAAAAAAAAAAATCATATTTTTTATCTCAGCTTCTGAAGGTCTTAGAGACTCGTGGTTGGTCTTGTTGGAGAGCTAGACCCCTAAATATATCCGACGGATTCGGGGTTCGAAGCTCTCCGACCTTCTGTTCTGGAGATATAGGGCAAAACGTCCCCCCATAGGAAATGAATGGGCGCGAATTGGTGTAAAAAGGGTTAGGGTTAGGGTAGGGTTAGGGTTAGGGTTAGGGTTAGGGTTAGGGTTAGGGTTAGGGTTAGGGTTAGGATAGGGCAAGAGTGCCACTTTGGAATCTTTGATTTGACCCCCTAAACAGTGGATCATTTGCTCTACACTTCGGCTACCCCCCCATTTTCGGGTACCCTGATTCCAGTAATACTAATGAGGAAGGGGTGGGACCTTGTCTTCTCGTCCAATCAGCGAAAAGCAAGTTCAAAGGTCTGTAACTTTTGCTAGGAGTGGATCATTTGCTCATGGATGGTACCGTTGGAAAGCTCGTGGTCGTATTATGTTCGACGGAAGCAGTTTCCAAGTCTCTACGACCTTCCGTTCGGAAGTTATGACCGGAAATGTGTATCGCATTGAAAATGAATGGAGCGAAAATTTCCTGAAATTTGACTAAGTGTTTTGGTGAAAAAGGTTCACCCAGAAAGTAGTTAGGAGCACGTTTCAGGCCATTTGGAGTCGATAGGTACCTATATTAAACAAACTTCTTTTGGGAGAAATACTTGTAAATTTTCTAAGATTTTCACTAAGTCAACTGTTTGAGTTCAGGCAAGTCCCCAGGAGATGGTTAGGGTTAGGGTTAGGGTTAGGGGTTAGGGTTAGGGTTAGGGTTAGGGTTAGGGTTAGGGTTAGGGTTAGGGTTAGGGTTAGGGTTAGGGTTAGGGTTAGGGTTAGGGTTAGGGTTAGGGTTAGATTAAGGGGGTAAAATGAGGTATGGGCTATAGCCCATTCGCTAATAACTTTTGATAGGAAGGTCCTAGAGCTTCAGAACCTGGTCGCGTCAGACCTAATTCGGGGTCTAGAAGTCCAACGAGCCCACCCCCGACCCTCTACGACTTTAGGAAGTGGGAGAAAACCGAAAAAGAAAGTTTAAATCTTTCATATCTCAGCCTCTGAAAGTCGTAGAGACTCGGGGTTGGTCTTGTTGGAGAGCTAGACCACGAATTGTGTCCGACGGATTTGGGTTTCGAAGCTCTACGAGGGTTAGGGTTAGGGTTAGGGTTAGGGTTAGTGTTAGGGTTAGATTTTTCAGGTTTCTCGATGATCCCCCCACCTCGTCCGTCGACTCGGTGGTTTACAGGGACCAAAGGCAATGCACAGGCCGGCGCACGTCGTCATAGCTCTCTTGACCGTACTATCCACTGAAAGTTAGATTAATAGTGGAGACAACAGGTCAATGAACAAGTTTAAGTTTGATTAGTAGTAGAGACAACAGGTCAGTTACAGATTTGGGTGAGAGGGGTCAGGACCAGGAAGAGTTGCCTTATAGGGGCAGGTCTCTTCCCCGCCTTGACGGGCCGTTATCCTGCCCCTCTCACACTCCCACGCAGAGCGAGGGAGTAAAAGAAGGAGGAGGTGATGGGTGGAGTCATGAATGTCCTCGTAGATCCAGGTTGGGATGGGATCAGGTCCAGGGCGGGGATGAGGAAGCTCCACATCTGGTTGAGAGGGCTTCACATCTGGTTGAGAGGGGACAGGACCAGGGAGAGTTGCCTTATAGGGGCAGGTCTCTCCCCCGCCTTGACGGGCCGTTATCCTGCCCCCTCTCGCTCCCACGCAGTACGAGGGAAAGAGAGAAGGAGGAGGGTGGTGGGTGGAGTCGTGAACGTCTTCGTAGATCCAGGCTGGGATGTGGTTGGGATAAGGGTTAGGGTCAGGGGTTAGGGTTAGGGTTAGAGTTTAAGGGTTAGGGTTAGGGTAAGGGTTCTGGGTTAGGGTTAGGGTTAGGGTTAGGGTTAGGGTTAGGGTTAGGATAGGGGGTAAAAGCCACTTTTGGGCCACCGGCCCAAATCGAAACCTGGCTGACGGTGTCGTTTTCGCGATTGGAGCAAAGGATCATGGGTAAAAAGTGTTTTTTTTAAATAACTTTTGATAGGAAGGTCCTAGAGCTTCGAAACCTGGTCGCGTCAGACCTATTTCGGGTTAGGGTTAGGGTTAGGGTTAGGGTTAGGGTTAGGGTTAGGGTTAGGGTTAGGGTTAGGGGTTAGGGGTTAGGGTTAGGGTTAGGGTTAGGGTTAGGGTTAGGGTTAGGGTTAGGGTTAGGGTTAGGGTTAGGGTTAGGGTTAGGGTTAGGGTTAGGGTTAGGGTTAGGGTTAGGGTTAGGGTTAGGGTTAGGGTTAGGGTTAGGGTTAGGGGTTAGGGGTTAGGGGTTAGGGTTAGGGTTAGGGTTAGGGTTAGGGTTAGGGTTAGGGTTAGGGTTAGGGTTAGGGTTAGGGTTAGGGTTAGGGTTAGGGTTAGGGTTAGGGTTAGGGTTAGGGTTAGGGTTAGGGTTAGGGTTAGGGTTAGGGTTAGGATAGGGCAAGAGTGCCACTTTGGAATCTTTGATTTGACCCCCTAAACAGTGGATCATTTGCTCTACACTTCGGCTACCCCCCCATTTTCGGGTACCCTGATTCCAGTAATACTAATGAGGAAGGGGTGGGACCTTGTCCTCTCGTCCAATCAGCGAAAAGCAAGTTCAAAGGTCTGTAACTTTTGCTAGGAGTGGATCATTTGCTCATGGATGGTACCGTTGGAAAGCTCGTGGTCGTATTATGTTCGACGGAAGCAGTTTCCAAGTCTCTACGACCTTCCGTTCGGAAGTTATGACCGGAAATGTGTATCGCATTGAAAATGAATGGAGCGAAAATTTCCTGAAATTTGACTAAGTGTTTTGGTGAAAAAGGTTCACCCAGAAAGTAGTTAGGAGCACGTTTCAGGCCATTTGGAGTCGATAGGTACCTATATTAAACAAACTTCTTTTGGGAGAAATACTTGTAAATTTTCTAAGATTTTCACTAAGTCAACTGTTTGAGTTCAGGCAAGTCCCCAGGAGATGGTTAGGGTTAGGGTTAGGGTTAGGGGTTAGGGTTAGGGGTTAGGGTTAGGGTTAGGGTTAGGGTTAGGGTTAGGGTTAGGGTTAGGGTTAGGGTTAGGGTTAGGGTTAGGGTTAGGGTTAGGGTTAGATTAAGGGGGTAAAATGAGGTATGGGCTATAGCCCATTCGCTAATAACTTTTGATAGGAAGGTCCTAGAGCTTCAGAACCTGGTCGCGTCAGACCTAATTCGGGGTCTAGAAGTCCAACGAGCCCACCCCCGACCCTCTACGACTTTAGGAAGTGGGAGAAAACCGAAAAAGAAAGTTTAAATCTTTCATATCTCAGCCTCTGAAAGTCGTAGAGACTCGGGGTTGGTCTTGTTGGAGAGCTAGACCACGAATTGTGTCCGACGGATTTGGGTTTCGAAGCTCTACGAGGGTTAGGGTTAGGGTTAGGGTTAGGGTTAGTGTTAGGGTTAGATTTTTCAGGTTTCTCGATGATCCCCCCACCTCGTCCGTCGACTCGGTGGTTTACAGGGACCAAAGGCAATGCACAGGCCGGCGCACGTCGTCATAGCTCTCTTGACCGTACTATCCACTGAAAGTTAGATTAATAGTGGAGACAACAGGTCAATGAACAAGTTTAAGTTTGATTAGTAGTAGAGACAACAGGTCAGTTACAGATTTGGGTGAGAGGGGTCAGGACCAGGAAGAGTTGCCTTATAGGGGCAGGTCTCTTCCCCGCCTTGACGGGCCGTTATCCTGCCCCTCTCACACTCCCACGCAGAGCGAGGGAGTAAAAGAAGGAGGAGGTGATGGGTGGAGTCATGAATGTCCTCGTAGATCCAGGTTGGGATGGGATCAGGTCCAGGGCGGGGATGAGGAAGCTCCACATCTGGTTGAGAGGGCTTCACATCTGGTTGAGAGGGGACAGGACCAGGGAGAGTTGCCTTATAGGGGCAGGTCTCTCCCCCGCCTTGACGGGCCGTTATCCTGCCCCCTCTCGCTCCCACGCAGTACGAGGGAAAGAGAGAAGGAGGAGGGTGGTGGGTGGAGTCGTGAACGTCTTCGTAGATCCAGGCTGGGATGTGGTTGGGATAAGGGTTAGGGTCAGGGGTTAGGGTTAGGGTTAGAGTTTAAGGGTTAGGGTTAGGGTAAGGGTTCTGGGTTAGGGTTAGGGTTAGGGTTAGGGTTAGGGTTAGGGTTAGGATAGGGGGTAAAAGCCACTTTTGGGCCACCGGCCCAAATCGAAACCTGGCTGACGGTGTCGTTTTCGCGATTGGAGCAAAGGATCATGGGTAAAAAGTGTTTTTTTTAAATAACTTTTGATAGGAAGGTCCTAGAGCTTCGAAACCTGGTCGCGTCAGACCTATTTCGGGTTAGGGTTAGGGTTAGGGTTAGGGTTAGGGTTAGGGTTAGGGTTAGGGTTAGGGTTAGGGGTTAGGGGTTAGGGTTAGGGTTAGGGTTAGGGTTAGGGTTAGGGTTAGGGTTAGGGTTAGGGTTAGGGTTAGGGTTAGGGTTAGGGTTAGGGTTAGGGTTAGGGTTAGGGTTAGGGTTAGGGTTAGGGTTAGGGTTAGGGTTAGGGGTTAGGGGTTAGGGGTTAGGGGTTAGGGGTTAGGGTTAGGGTTAGGGTTAGGGTTAGGGTTAGGGTTAGGGTTAGGGTTAGGGTTAGGGTTAGGGTTAGGGTTAGGGTTAGGGTTAGGGTTAGGGTTAGGGTTAGGATAGGGGGGTTTAGCCACTTTTGGGCCACCGGCCCAAAACAAAACCTGGCTGACGGTGTCGTTTTCGCGATTGGAGCAAAGGATCATGGGTAAAAAGTGTTTTTTTTGAATAACTTTTGATAGGAAGGTCGTAGAGCTTCGGGACCTGCTCGCGTCAGACATAATTAGGGGTCTAGCTTTCCAACGAGCCCACCCTCGACCTTCTACGACTTTGGGAAGTGGGAGAAAATCTAAAAAAAAAAAAAAAAAAATCATATTTTTTATCTCAGCTTCTGAAGGTCTTAGAGACTCGTGGTTGGTCTTGTTGGAGAGCTAGACCCCTAAATATATCCGACGGGTTAGGGTTAGGGTTAGGGTTAGGGTTAGGGTTAGGGTTAGGGTTAGGGTTAGGGTTAGGGTTAGGGTTAGGGTTAGGGTTAGGGTTAGGGTTAGGGTTAGGGTTAGGGTTAGGGTTAGGGTTAGGGTTAGGGTTAGGGTTAGGGTTAGGGTTAGGATAGGGCAAGAGTGCCACTTTGGAATCTTTGATTTGACCCCCTAAACAGTGGATCATTTGCTCTACACTTCGGCTACCCCCCCATTTTCGGGTACCCTGATTCCAGTAATACTAATGAGGAAGGGGTGGGACCTTGTCTTCTCGTCCAATCAGCGAAAAGCAAGTTCAAAGGTCTGTAACTTTTGCTAGGAGTGGATCATTTGCTCATGGATGGTACCGTTGGAAAGCTCGTGGTCGTATTATGTTCGACGGAAGCAGTTTCCAAGTCTCTACGACCTTCCGTTCGGAAGTTATGACCGGAAATGTGTATCGCATTGAAAATGAATGGAGCGAAAATTTCCTGAAATTTGACTAAGTGTTTTGGTGAAAAAGGTTCACCCAGAAAGTAGTTAGGAGCACGTTTCAGGCCATTTGGAGTCGATAGGTACCTATATTAAACAAACTTCTTTTGGGAGAAATACTTGTAAATTTTCTAAGATTTTCACTAAGTCAACTGTTTGAGTTCAGGCAAGTCCCCAGGAGATGGTTAGGGTTAGGGTTAGGGTTAGGGGTTAGGGTTAGGGTTAGGGTTAGGGTTAGGGTTAGGGTTAGGGTTAGGGTTAGGGTTAGGGTTAGGGTTAGGGTTAGGGTTAGGGTTAGGGTTAGATTAAGGGGGTAAAATGAGGTATGGGCTATAGCCCATTCGCTAATAACTTTTGATAGGAAGGTCCTAGAGCTTCAGAACCTGGTCGCGTCAGACCTAATTCGGGGTCTAGAAGTCCAACGAGCCCACCCCCGACCCTCTACGACTTTAGGAAGTGGGAGAAAACCGAAAAAGAAAGTTTAAATCTTTCATATCTCAGCCTCTGAAAGTCGTAGAGACTCGGGGTTGGTCTTGTTGGAGAGCTAGACCACGAATTGTGTCCGACGGATTTGGGTTTCGAAGCTCTACGAGGGTTAGGGTTAGGGTTAGGGTTAGGGTTAGTGTTAGGGTTAGATTTTTCAGGTTTCTCGATGATCCCCCCACCTCGTCCGTCGACTCGGTGGTTTACAGGGACCAAAGGCAATGCACAGGCCGGCGCACGTCGTCATAGCTCTCTTGACCGTACTATCCACTGAAAGTTAGATTAATAGTGGAGACAACAGGTCAATGAACAAGTTTAAGTTTGATTAGTAGTAGAGACAACAGGTCAGTTACAGATTTGGGTGAGAGGGGTCAGGACCAGGAAGAGTTGCCTTATAGGGGCAGGTCTCTTCCCCGCCTTGACGGGCCGTTATCCTGCCCCTCTCACACTCCCACGCAGAGCGAGGGAGTAAAAGAAGGAGGAGGTGATGGGTGGAGTCATGAATGTCCTCGTAGATCCAGGTTGGGATGGGATCAGGTCCAGGGCGGGGATGAGGAAGCTCCACATCTGGTTGAGAGGGCTTCACATCTGGTTGAGAGGGGACAGGACCAGGGAGAGTTGCCTTATAGGGGCAGGTCTCTCCCCCGCCTTGACGGGCCGTTATCCTGCCCCCTCTCGCTCCCACGCAGTACGAGGGAAAGAGAGAAGGAGGAGGGTGGTGGGTGGAGTCGTGAACGTCTTCGTAGATCCAGGCTGGGATGTGGTTGGGATAAGGGTTAGGGTCAGGGGTTAGGGTTAGGGTTAGAGTTTAAGGGTTAGGGTTAGGGTAAGGGTTCTGGGTTAGGGTTAGGGTTAGGGTTAGGGTTAGGGTTAGGGTTAGGATAGGGGGTAAAAGCCACTTTTGGGCCACCGGCCCAAATCGAAACCTGGCTGACGGTGTCGTTTTCGCGATTGGAGCAAAGGATCATGGGTAAAAAGTGTTTTTTTTAAATAACTTTTGATAGGAAGGTCCTAGAGCTTCGAAACCTGGTCGCGTCAGACCTATTTCGGGTTAGGGTTAGGGTTAGGGTTAGGGTTAGGGTTAGGGTTAGGGTTAGGGTTAGGGTTAGGGGTTAGGGGTTAGGGTTAGGGTTAGGGTTAGGGTTAGGGTTAGGGTTAGGGTTAGGGTTAGGGTTAGGGTTAGGGTTAGGGTTAGGGTTAGGGTTAGGGTTAGGGTTATGGTTAGGGTTAGGGTTAGGGTTAGGGTTAGGGTTAGGGTTAGGGTTAGGGTTAGGGTTAGGGTTAGGGTTAGGGTTAGGGTTAGGGTTAGGGGTTAGGGGTTAGGGGTTAGGGGTTAGGGGTTAGGGTTAGGGTTAGGGTTAGGGTTAGGGTTAGGGTTAGGGTTAGGGTTAGGGTTAGGGTTAGGGTTAGGGTTAGGGTTAGGGTTAGGGTTAGGGTTAGGGTTAGGGTTAGGGTTAGGGTTAGGATAGGGGGGTTTAGCCACTTTTGGGCCACCGGCCCAAAACAAAACCTGGCTGACGGTGTCGTTTTCGCGATTGGAGCAAAGGATCATGGGTAAAAAGTGTTTTTTTTGAATAACTTTTGATAGGAAGGTCGTAGAGCTTCGGGACCTGCTCGCGTCAGACATAATTAGGGGTCTAGCTTTCCAACGAGCCCACCCTCGACCTTCTACGACTTTGGGAAGTGGGAGAAAATCTAAAAAAAAAAAAAAAAAAATCATATTTTTTATCTCAGCTTCTGAAGGTCTTAGAGACTCGTGGTTGGTCTTGTTGGAGAGCTAGACCCCTAAATATATCCGACGGATTCGGGGTTCGAAGCTCTCCGACCTTCTGTTCTGGAGATATAGGGCAAAACGTCCCCCCATAGGAAATGAATGGGCGCGAATTGGTGTAAAAAGGGTTAGGGTTAGGGTAGGGTTAGGGTTAGGGTTAGGGTTAGGGTTAGGGTTAGGGTTAGGGTTAGGGTTAGGATAGGGCAAGAGTGCCACTTTGGAATCTTTGATTTGACCCCCTAAACAGTGGATCATTTGCTCTACACTTCGGCTACCCCCCCATTTTCGGGTACCCTGATTCCAGTAATACTAATGAGGAAGGGGTGGGACCTTGTCTTCTCGTCCAATCAGCGAAAAGCAAGTTCAAAGGTCTGTAACTTTTGCTAGGAGTGGATCATTTGCTCATGGATGGTACCGTTGGAAAGCTCGTGGTCGTATTATGTTCGACGGAAGCAGTTTCCAAGTCTCTACGACCTTCCGTTCGGAAGTTATGACCGGAAATGTGTATCGCATTGAAAATGAATGGAGCGAAAATTTCCTGAAATTTGACTAAGTGTTTTGGTGAAAAAGGTTCACCCAGAAAGTAGTTAGGAGCACGTTTCAGGCCATTTGGAGTCGATAGGTACCTATATTAAACAAACTTCTTTTGGGAGAAATACTTGTAAATTTTCTAAGATTTTCACTAAGTCAACTGTTTGAGTTCAGGCAAGTCCCCAGGAGATGGTTAGGGTTAGGGTTAGGGTTAGGGGTTAGGGTTAGGGTTAGGGTTAGGGTTAGGGTTAGGGTTAGGGTTAGGGTTAGGGTTAGGGTTAGGGTTAGGGTTAGGGTTAGGGTTAGATTAAGGGGGTAAAATGAGGTATGGGCTATAGCCCATTCGCTAATAACTTTTGATAGGAAGGTCCTAGAGCTTCAGAACCTGGTCGCGTCAGACCTAATTCGGGGTCTAGAAGTCCAACGAGCCCACCCCCGACCCTCTACGACTTTAGGAAGTGGGAGAAAACCGAAAAAGAAAGTTTAAATCTTTCATATCTCAGCCTCTGAAAGTCGTAGAGACTCGGGGTTGGTCTTGTTGGAGAGCTAGACCACGAATTGTGTCCGACGGATTTGGGTTTCGAAGCTCTACGAGGGTTAGGGTTAGGGTTAGGGTTAGGGTTAGTGTTAGGGTTAGATTTTTCAGGTTTCTCGATGATCCCCCCACCTCGTCCGTCGACTCGGTGGTTTACAGGGACCAAAGGCAATGCACAGGCCGGCGCACGTCGTCATAGCTCT
Organism: Cololabis saira; assembly: GCF_033807715.1. Taxonomy (NCBI): domain Eukaryota; kingdom Metazoa; phylum Chordata; class Actinopteri; order Beloniformes; family Belonidae; genus Cololabis; species Cololabis saira. The sequence goes on from NW_026906221.1 coordinate 232,613, forward strand.
CTTGACCGTACTATCCACTGAAAGTTAGATTAATAGTGGAGACAACAGGTCAATGAACAAGTTTAAGTTTGATTAGTAGTAGAGACAACAGGTCAGTTACAGATTTGGGTGAGAGGGGTCAGGACCAGGAAGAGTTGCCTTATAGGGGCAGGTCTCTTCCCCGCCTTGACGGGCCGTTATCCTGCCCCTCTCACACTCCCACGCAGAGCGAGGGAGTAAAAGAAGGAGGAGGTGATGGGTGGAGTCATGAATGTCCTCGTAGATCCAGGTTGGGATGGGATCAGGTCCAGGGCGGGGATGAGGAAGCTCCACATCTGGTTGAGAGGGCTTCACATCTGGTTGAGAGGGGACAGGACCAGGGAGAGTTGCCTTATAGGGGCAGGTCTCTCCCCCGCCTTGACGGGCCGTTATCCTGCCCCCTCTCGCTCCCACGCAGTACGAGGGAAAGAGAGAAGGAGGAGGGTGGTGGGTGGAGTCGTGAACGTCTTCGTAGATCCAGGCTGGGATGTGGTTGGGATAAGGGTTAGGGTCAGGGGTTAGGGTTAGGGTTAGAGTTTAAGGGTTAGGGTTAGGGTAAGGGTTCTGGGTTAGGGTTAGGGTTAGGGTTAGGGTTAGGGTTAGGGTTAGGATAGGGGGTAAAAGCCACTTTTGGGCCACCGGCCCAAATCGAAACCTGGCTGACGGTGTCGTTTTCGCGATTGGAGCAAAGGATCATGGGTAAAAAGTGTTTTTTTTAAATAACTTTTGATAGGAAGGTCCTAGAGCTTCGAAACCTGGTCGCGTCAGACCTATTTCGGGTTAGGGTTAGGGTTAGGGTTAGGGTTAGGGTTAGGGTTAGGGTTAGGGTTAGGGTTAGGGGTTGGGGTTAGGGTTAGGGTTAGGGTTAGGGTTAGGGTTAGGGTTAGGGTTAGGGTTAGGGTTAGGGTTAGGGTTAGGGTTAGGGTTAGGGTTAGGGTTAGGGTTAGGGTTAGGGTTAGGGTTAGGGTTAGGGTTAGGGTTAGGGTTAGGGTTAGGGTTAGGGGTTAGGGGTTAGGGGTTAGGGGTTAGGGTTAGGGTTAGGGTTAGGGTTAGGGTTAGGGTTAGGGTTAGGGTTAGGGTTAGGGTTAGGGTTAGGGTTAGGGTTAGGGTTAGGGTTAGGGTTAGGGTTAGGGTTAGGGTTAGGGTTAGGGTTAGGGTTAGGGTTAGGGTTAGGATAGGGCAAGAGTGCCACTTTGGAATCTTTGATTTGACCCCCTAAACAGTGGATCATTTGCTCTACACTTCGGCTACCCCCCCATTTTCGGGTACCCTGATTCCAGTAATACTAATGAGGAAGGGGTGGGACCTTGTCTTCTCGTCCAATCAGCGAAAAGCAAGTTCAAAGGTCTGTAACTTTTGCTAGGAGTGGATCATTTGCTCATGGATGGTACCGTTGGAAAGCTCGTGGTCGTATTATGTTCGACGGAAGCAGTTTCCAAGTCTCTACGACCTTCCGTTCGGAAGTTATGACCGGAAATGTGTATCGCATTGAAAATGAATGGAGCGAAAATTTCCTGAAATTTGACTAAGTGTTTTGGTGAAAAAGGTTCACCCAGAAAGTAGTTAGGAGCACGTTTCAGGCCATTTGGAGTCGATAGGTACCTATATTAAACAAACTTCTTTTGGGAGAAATACTTGTAAATTTTCTAAGATTTTCACTAAGTCAACTGTTTGAGTTCAGGCAAGTCCCCAGGAGATGGTTAGGGTTAGGGTTAGGGTTAGGGGTTAGGGTTAGGGTTAGGGTTAGGGTTAGGGTTAGGGTTAGGGTTAGGGTTAGGGTTAGGGTTAGGGTTAGGGTTAGGGTTAGGGTTAGGGTTAGGGTTAGATTAAGGGGGTAAAATGAGGTATGGGCTATAGCCCATTCGCTAATAACTTTTGATAGGAAGGTCCTAGAGCTTCAGAACCTGGTCGCGTCAGACCTAATTCGGGGTCTAGAAGTCCAACGAGCCCACCCCCGACCCTCTACGACTTTAGGAAGTGGGAGAAAACCGAAAAAGAAAGTTTAAATCTTTCATATCTCAGCCTCTGAAAGTCGTAGAGACTCGGGGTTGGTCTTGTTGGAGAGCTAGACCACGAATTGTGTCCGACGGATTTGGGTTTCGAAGCTCTACGAGGGTTAGGGTTAGGGTTAGGGTTAGGGTTAGTGTTAGGGTTAGATTTTTCAGGTTTCTCGATGATCCCCCCACCTCGTCCGTCGACTCGGTGGTTTACAGGGACCAAAGGCAATGCACAGGCCGGCGCACGTCGTCATAGCTCTCTTGACCGTACTATCCACTGAAAGTTAGATTAATAGTGGAGACAACAGGTCAATGAACAAGTTTAAGTTTGATTAGTAGTAGAGACAACAGGTCAGTTACAGATTTGGGTGAGAGGGGTCAGGACCAGGAAGAGTTGCCTTATAGGGGCAGGTCTCTTCCCCGCCTTGACGGGCCGTTATCCTGCCCCTCTCACACTCCCACGCAGAGCGAGGGAGTAAAAGAAGGAGGAGGTGATGGGTGGAGTCATGAATGTCCTCGTAGATCCAGGTTGGGATGGGATCAGGTCCAGGGCGGGGATGAGGAAGCTCCACATCTGGTTGAGAGGGCTTCACATCTGGTTGAGAGGGGACAGGACCAGGGAGAGTTGCCTTATAGGGGCAGGTCTCTCCCCCGCCTTGACGGGCCGTTATCCTGCCCCCTCTCGCTCCCACGCAGTACGAGGGAAAGAGAGAAGGAGGAGGGTGGTGGGTGGAGTCGTGAACGTCTTCGTAGATCCAGGCTGGGATGTGGTTGGGATAAGGGTTAGGGTCAGGGGTTAGGGTTAGGGTTAGAGTTTAAGGGTTAGGGTTAGGGTAAGGGTTCTGGGTTAGGGTTAGGGTTAGGGTTAGGGTTAGGGTTAGGGTTAGGATAGGGGGTAAAAGCCACTTTTGGGCCACCGGCCCAAATCGAAACCTGGCTGACGGTGTCGTTTTCGCGATTGGAGCAAAGGATCATGGGTAAAAAGTGTTTTTTTTAAATAACTTTTGATAGGAAGGTCCTAGAGCTTCGAAACCTGGTCGCGTCAGACCTATTTCGGGTTAGGGTTAGGGTTAGGGTTAGGGTTAGGGTTAGGGTTAGGGTTAGGGTTAGGGTTAGGGGTTAGGGGTTAGGGTTAGGGTTAGGGTTAGGGTTAGGGTTAGGGTTAGGGTTAGGGTTAGGGTTAGGGTTAGGGTTAGGGTTAGGGTTAGGGTTAGGGTTAGGGTTAGGGTTAGGGTTAGGGTTAGGGTTAGGGTTAGGGTTAGGGTTAGGGTTAGGGTTAGGGTTAGGGGTTAGGGGTTAGGGGTTAGGGGTTAGGGTTAGGGTTAGGGTTAGGGTTAGGGTTAGGGTTAGGGTTAGGGTTAGGGTTAGGGTTAGGGTTAGGGTTAGGGTTAGGGTTAGGGTTAGGGTTAGGGTTAGGGTTAGGGTTAGGGTTAGGGTTAGGGTTAGGATAGGGGGGTTTAGCCACTTTTGGGCCACCGGCCCAAAACAAAACCTGGCTGACGGTGTCGTTTTCGCGATTGGAGCAAAGGATCATGGGTAAAAAGTGTTTTTTTTGAATAACTTTTGATAGGAAGGTCGTAGAGCTTCGGGACCTGCTCGCGTCAGACATAATTAGGGGTCTAGCTTTCCAACGAGCCCACCCTCGACCTTCTACGACTTTGGGAAGTGGGAGAAAATCTAAAAAAAAAAAAAAAAAAATCATATTTTTTATCTCAGCTTCTGAAGGTCTTAGAGACTCGTGGTTGGTCTTGTTGGAGAGCTAGACCCCTAAATATATCCGACGGATTCGGGGTTCGAAGCTCTCCGACCTTCTGTTCTGGAGATATAGGGCAAAACGTCCCCCCATAGGAAATGAATGGGCGCGAATTGGTGTAAAAAGGGTTAGGGTTAGGGTAGGGTTAGGGTTAGGGTTAGGGTTAGGGTTAGGGTTAGGGTTAGGGTTAGGGTTAGGATAGGGCAAGAGTGCCACTTTGGAATCTTTGATTTGACCCCCTAAACAGTGGATCATTTGCTCTACACTTCGGCTACCCCCCCATTTTCGGGTACCCTGATTCCAGTAATACTAATGAGGAAGGGGTGGGACCTTGTCTTCTCGTCCAATCAGCGAAAAGCAAGTTCAAAGGTCTGTAACTTTTGCTAGGAGTGGATCATTTGCTCATGGATGGTACCGTTGGAAAGCTCGTGGTCGTATTATGTTCGACGGAAGCAGTTTCCAAGTCTCTACGACCTTCCGTTCGGAAGTTATGACCGGAAATGTGTATCGCATTGAAAATGAATGGAGCGAAAATTTCCTGAAATTTGACTAAGTGTTTTGGTGAAAAAGGTTCACCCAGAAAGTAGTTAGGAGCACGTTTCAGGCCATTTGGAGTCGATAGGTACCTATATTAAACAAACTTCTTTTGGGAGAAATACTTGTAAATTTTCTAAGATTTTCACTAAGTCAACTGTTTGAGTTCAGGCAAGTCCCCAGGAGATGGTTAGGGTTAGGGTTAGGGTTAGGGGTTAGGGTTAGGGTTAGGGTTAGGGTTAGGGTTAGGGTTAGGGTTAGGGTTAGGGTTAGGGTTAGGGTTAGGGTTAGGGTTAGGGTTAGGGTTAGGGTTAGATTAAGGGGGTAAAATGAGGTATGGGCTATAGCCCATTCGCTAATAACTTTTGATAGGAAGGTCCTAGAGCTTCAGAACCTGGTCGCGTCAGACCTAATTCGGGGTCTAGAAGTCCAACGAGCCCACCCCCGACCCTCTACGACTTTAGGAAGTGGGAGAAAACCGAAAAAGAAAGTTTAAATCTTTCATATCTCAGCCTCTGAAAGTCGTAGAGACTCGGGGTTGGTCTTGTTGGAGAGCTAGACCACGAATTGTGTCCGACGGATTTGGGTTTCGAAGCTCTACGAGGGTTAGGGTTAGGGTTAGGGTTAGGGTTAGTGTTAGGGTTAGATTTTTCAGGTTTCTCGATGATCCCCCCACCTCGTCCGTCGACTCGGTGGTTTACAGGGACCAAAGGCAATGCACAGGCCGGCGCACGTCGTCATAGCTCTCTTGACCGTACTATCCACTGAAAGTTAGATTAATAGTGGAGACAACAGGTCAATGAACAAGTTTAAGGTTAGGGTTAGGGTTAGGGTTAGGGTTAGGGTTAGGGTTAGGGTTAGGGTTAGGGTTAGGGTTAGGGTTAGGGTTAGGGTTAGGGTTAGGGTTAGGGTTAGGGTTAGGGTTAGGGTTAGGGTTAGGGTTAGGGTTAGGGTTAGGGTTAGGGTTAGGGTTAGGGTTAGGGTTAGGGTTAGGGTTAGGGTTAGGGTTAGGGTTAGGGTTAGGGTTAGGGTTAGGGTTAGGGTTAGGGTTAGGGTTAGGGTTAGGGTTAGGGTTAGGGTTAGGGTTAGGGTTAGGGTTAGGGTTAGGGTTAGGGTTAGGGTTAGGGTTAGGGTTAGGGTTAGGGTTAGGGTTAGGGTTAGGGTTAGGGTTAGGGTTAGGGTTAGGGTTAGGGTTAGGGTTAGGGTTAGGGTTAGGGTTAGGGTTAGGGTTAGGGTTAGGGTTAGGGTTAGGGTTAGGGTTAGGGTTAGGGTTAGGGTTAGGGTTAGGGTTAGGGTTAGGGTTAGGGTTAGGGTTAGGGTTAGGGTTAGGGTTAGGGTTAGGGTTAGGGTTAGGGTTAGGGTTAGGGTTAGGGTTAGGGTTAGGGTTAGGGTTAGGGTTAGGGTTAGGGTTAGGGTTAGGGTTAGGGTTAGGGTTAGGGTTAGGATAGGGGGTAACTGCCACTTTTGAGCCGGCTCAAAGTTAGCTTAGCCTAGCTTAGCAAGCTATAACTTGCTAAGCAAGCTATAACTTAGCTTAGCAACGTATATATACGGCTCCTAGGTGACAACTACTTCCAAAATGGTGTCGTTTTCGCGATTGGAGCAAAGGATCATGGGTAAAAAGTGTTTTTTTTTAATAACTTTTGATAGGAAGGTCCTAGAGCTTCGGAACCTGCTCGCGTCAGACATAATTAGGGGTCTAGCTTTCCAACGAGCCCACCCTCGACCTTCTACGACTTTGGGAAGTGGGAGAAAATCTAAAAAAAAAAAAAAAAAAAAATCGTATTTTTTATCTCAGCTTCCGAAGGTCGTAGAGACTCGTGGTTGGTCTTGTTGGAGAGCTAGACCCCTAAATATATCCGACGGATTCGGGTTTCGAAGCTCTCCGACCTTCTGTTCTGGAGATATAGGGCAAAACGTCCCCCCATAGGAAATGAATGGGCGCGAATTGGTGTAAAAATTACACTAAGTGTTTTGTCCAAAAACGACCCTCCAGAAAGTGTTAAGGAGCACGTTTCAGGCCATTTTGAGTCGTTTGATTCACTTTCTGATGACTGATTTTGTATTTCTTTTACCTCTGGTTAGGGTAAGTATAAGAGACATGGTAAGTGTTGGACTCTTTAGTCTGGCCCCAGTGGTCCTTGAGATTCTCCAGAATGGGTGTACCCAGCACAGCTTACTCCTGTGTGGTTAGGGTTAGGGTTAGGGTTAGGGTTAGGGTTAGGGTTAGGGTTAGGGTTAGGGTTAGGGTTAGGGTTAGGATAGGGGCTGAGTGCCACTTTGGAATCTTTGATTTGACCCCCTAAACAGTGGATCATTTGCTTGACACTTCGGCTACCCCCCCATTTTCATGTAGGGTTAGGGTTAGGGTTAGGGTTAGGGTTAGGGTTAGGGTTAGGGTTAGGGTTAGGGTTAGGGTTAGGGTTAGGGTTAGGGTTAGGGTTAGGATAAGGCAAGAGTGCCACTTTGGAATCTTTGATTTGACCCCCTAAACAGTGGATCATTTGCTCTACACTTCGGCTACCCCCCCATTTTCGGGTACCCTGATTCCAGTAATACTAATGAGGAAGGGGTGGGACCTTGTCTTCTCGTCCAATCAGCGAAAAGCAAGTTCAAAGGTCTGTAACTTTTGCTAGGAGTGGATCATTTGCTAATGGATGGTACCGTTGGAAAGCTCGTGGTCGTATTATGTTCGACGGAAGCAGTTTCCAAGTCTCTACGACCTTCCGTTCGGAAGTTATGACCGGAAATGTGTATCGCATTGAAAATGAATGGAGCGAAAATTTCCTGAAATTTGACTAAGTGTTTTGGTGAAAAAAGTTCCCCTAGAAAGTGTTTAGGAGCACGTTTTAGGCCATTTGGAGTCGATATGTACCTATAAACAAATTTTTTTTGGGAAAAAAAATTGTGAAATTTGACGAAAATTTCCTGAAATTTGACTAAGTGTTTTGGTGAAAAAGGTTCACCCAGAAAGTAGTTAGGAGCACGTTTCAGACCATTTGGAGTCGATAGGTACCTATATTAAACAAACTTTTATTGGGAAAAATACTTGTAAATTTTCTAAGATTTTCACTAAGTCAACTGTTTGAGTTCAGGCAAGTCCCCAGGAGATGGTTAGGTTCAGTACAACTGCACAGGGAGAGGTTAAGATAAAGAGAAAGTGGACTCTTTGGTCGTGCCCTAGTGGTCCTGTGGACTCTGGGGATTGGGTCAAGCCAGCAGTAGACCAGCTGGCTAGACCCAATCCCCAGAGTCCACAGGACCACCAAGGCACTTAAGCCCCCACGCCACGACAAGGCAGAGTCCATGTTAGGGTTAGGGTTAGGGTTAGGGTTAGGGTTAGGGTTAGGGTTAGGGTTAGGATAGGGGGGTTTAGCCACCTTTGAGCCGGCTCAAAGTTAGGGTTAGGGTTAGGGTTAGGGTTAGGGTTAGGGTTAGGGTTAGGATAAGGCAAGAGTGCCACTTTGGAATCTTTGATTTGACCCCCTAAACAGTGGATCATTTGCTCTACACTTCGGCTACCCCCCCATTTTCGGGTACCCTGATTCCAGTAATACTAATGAGGAAGGGGTGGGACCTTGTCTTCTCGTCCAATCGGGTTAGGGTTAGGGTTAGGGTTAGGGTTAGGGTTAGGGTTAGGGTTAGGGTTAGGGTTAGGATAGGGGCTGAGTGCCACTTTGGAATCTTTGATTTGACCCCCTAAACAGTGGATCATTTGCTTGACACTTCGGCTACCCCCCCATTTTCATGTACCCTGATTCCAGGAATACTAATGAGGAAGGGGTGGGACCTTGTCTTCTCGTCCAATCAGCGAAAAGCAAGTTCAAAGGTCTGTAACTTTTGCTAGGAGTGGATCATTTGCTCATGGATGGTACCGTTGGAAAGCTCGTGGTCGTATTATGTTCGACGGAAGCAGTTTCCAAGTCTCTACGACCTTCCGTTCGGAAGTTATGACCGGAAATGTGTATCGCATTGAAAATGAATGGAGCGAAAATTTCCTGAAATTTGACTAAGTGTTTTGGTGAAAAAGGTTCACCCAGAAAGTGTTTAGGAGCACGTTTTAGGCCATTTGGAGTCGATAGGTACATGTATTAAACACACCTTTTTTTGGGAAAAATACTTGTAAATTTTCTAAGATTTTCACTAAGTCAACTGTTTGAGTTCAGGCAAGTCCCCAGGAGATGGTTAGGTTCAGTACAACTGCACAGGGAGAGGTTAAGATAAAGAGAAAGTGGACTCTTTGGTTGTGCCCTAGTGGTCCTGTGGACTCTAGGGTTAGGATTAGGGTTAGGGTTAGGGTTAGGGTTAGGGTTAGGATAAGGCAAGAGTGCCACTTTGGAATCTTTGATTTGACCCCCTAAACAGTGGATCATTTGCTCTACACTTCGGCTACCCCCCCATTTTCGGGTACCCTGATTCCAGTAATACTAATGAGGAAGGGGTGGGACCTTGTCTTCTCGTCCAATCAGCGAAAAGCAAGTTCAAAGGTCTGTAACTTTTGCTAGGAGTGGATCATTTGCTAATGGATGGTACCGTTGGAAAGCTCGTGGTCGTATTATGTTCGACGGAAGCAGTTTCCAAGTCTCTACGACCTTCCGTTCGGAAGTTATGACCGGAAATGTGTATCGCATTGAAAATGAATGGAGCGAAAATTTCCTGAAATTTGACTAAGTGTTTTGGTGAAGAAGGTTCACCCAGAAAGTAGTTAGGAGCACGTTTCAGGCCATTTGGAGTCGATACGTACCTATATTACACAAACTTTTTTGGGGAAAAATACTTGTAAATTTTCTAAGATTTAGGGTTAGGGTTAGGGTTAGGGTTAGGGTTAGGGTTAGGGTTAGGGTTAGGATAGGGGGTAACTGCCACTTTTGAGCCGGCTCAAAGTTAGCTTAGCCTAGCTTAGCAAGCTATAACTTGCTAAGCAAGCTATAACTTAGCTTAGCAACGTATATATACGGCTCCTAGGTGACAACTACTTCCAAAATGGTGTCGTTTTCGCGATTGGAGCAAAGGATCATGGGTAAAAAGTGTTTTTTTTTAATAACTTTTGATAGGAAGGTCCTAGAGCTTCGGAACCTGCTCGCGTCAGACATAATTAGGGGTCTAGCTTTCCAACGAGCCCACCCTCGACCTTCTACGACTTTGGGAAGTGGGAGAAAATCTAAAAAAAAAAAAAAAAAAAAATCGTATTTTTTATCTCAGCTTCCGAAGGTCGTAGAGACTCGTGGTTGGTCTTGTTGGAGAGCTAGACCCCTAAATATATCCGACGGATTCGGGTTTCGAAGCTCTCCGACCTTCTGTTCTGGAGATATAGGGCAAAACGTCCCCCCATAGGAAATGAATGGGCGCGAATTGGTGTAAAAATTACACTAAGTGTTTTGTCCAAAAACGACCCTCCAGAAAGTGTTAAGGAGCACGTTTCAGGCCATTTTGAGTCGTTTGATTCACTTTCTGATGACTGATTTTGTATTTCTTTTACCTCTGGTTAGGGTAAGTATAAGAGACATGGTAAGTGTTGGACTCTTTAGTCTGGCCCCAGTGGTCCTTGAGATTCTCCAGAATGGGTGTACCCAGCACAGCTTACTCCTGTGTGGTTAGGGTTAGGGTTAGGGTTAGGGTTAGGGTTAGGGTTAGGGTTAGGGTTAGGGTTAGGGTTAGGGTTAGGGTTAGGATAGGGGCTGAGTGCCACTTTGGAATCTTTGATTTGACCCCCTAAACAGTGGATCATTTGCTTGACACTTCGGCTACCCCCCCATTTTCATGTAGGGTTAGGGTTAGGGTTAGGGTTAGGGTTAGGGTTAGGGTTAGGGTTAGGGTTAGGGTTAGGGTTAGGGTTAGGGTTAGGGTTAGGGTTAGGGTTAGGGTTAGGGTTAGGGTTAGGGTTAGGGTTAGGGTTAGGGTTAGGGTTAGGGTTAGGGTTAGGGTTAGGGTTAGGGTTAGGGTTAGGGTTAGGGTTAGGGTTAGGGTTAGGGTTAGGGTTAGGGTTAGGGTTAGGGTTAGGGTTAGGGTTAGGGTTAGGGTTAGGATAGGGGGTAACTGCCACTTTTGAGCCGGCTCAAAGTTAGCTTAGCCTAGCTTAGCAAGCTATAACTTGCTAAGCAAGCTATAACTTAGCTTAGCAACGTATATATACGGCTCCTAGGTGACAACTACTTCCAAAATGGTGTCGTTTTCGCGATTGGAGCAAAGGATCATGGGTAAAAAGTGTTTTTTTTTAATAACTTTTGATAGGAAGGTCCTAGAGCTTCGGAACCTGCTCGCGTCAGACATAATTAGGGGTCTAGCTTTCCAACGAGCCCACCCTCGACCTTCTACGACTTTGGGAAGTGGGAGAAAATCTAAAAAAAAAAAAAAAAAAAAATCGTATTTTTTATCTCAGCTTCCGAAGGTCGTAGAGACTCGTGGTTGGTCTTGTTGGAGAGCTAGACCCCTAAATATATCCGACGGATTCGGGTTTCGAAGCTCTCCGACCTTCTGTTCTGGAGATATAGGGCAAAACGTCCCCCCATAGGAAATGAATGGGCGCGAATTGGTGTAAAAATTACACTAAGTGTTTTGTCCAAAAACGACCCTCCAGAAAGTGTTAAGGAGCACGTTTCAGGCCATTTTGAGTCGTTTGATTCACTTTCTGATGACTGATTTTGTATTTCTTTTACCTCTGGTTAGGGTAAGTATAAGAGACATGGTAAGTGTTGGACTCTTTAGTCTGGCCCCAGTGGTCCTTGAGATTCTCCAGAATGGGTGTACCCAGCACAGCTTACTCCTGTGTGGTTAGGGTTAGGGTTAGGGTTAGGGTTAGGGTTAGGGTTAGGGTTAGGGTTAGGGTTAGGGTTAGGGTTAGGATAGGGGCTGAGTGCCACTTTGGAATCTTTGATTTGACCCCCTAAACAGTGGATCATTTGCTTGACACTTCGGCTACCCCCCCATTTTCATGTAGGGTTAGGGTTAGGGTTAGGGTTAGGGTTAGGGTTAGGGTTAGGGTTAGGGTTAGGGTTAGGGTTAGGGTTAGGGTTAGGGTTAGGGTTAGGATAAGGCAAGAGTGCCACTTTGGAATCTTTGATTTGACCCCCTAAACAGTGGATCATTTGCTCTACACTTCGGCTACCCCCCCATTTTCGGGTACCCTGATTCCAGTAATACTAATGAGGAAGGGGTGGGACCTTGTCTTCTCGTCCAATCAGCGAAAAGCAAGTTCAAAGGTCTGTAACTTTTGCTAGGAGTGGATCATTTGCTAATGGATGGTACCGTTGGAAAGCTCGTGGTCGTATTATGTTCGACGGAAGCAGTTTCCAAGTCTCTACGACCTTCCGTTCGGAAGTTATGACCGGAAATGTGTATCGCATTGAAAATGAATGGAGCGAAAATTTCCTGAAATTTGACTAAGTGTTTTGGTGAAAAAAGTTCCCCTAGAAAGTGTTTAGGAGCACGTTTTAGGCCATTTGGAGTCGATATGTACCTATAAACAAATTTTTTTTGGGAAAAAAAATTGTGAAATTTGACGAAAATTTCCTGAAATTTGACTAAGTGTTTTGGTGAAAAAGGTTCACCCAGAAAGTAGTTAGGAGCACGTTTCAGACCATTTGGAGTCGATAGGTACCTATATTAAACAAACTTTTATTGGGAAAAATACTTGTAAATTTTCTAAGATTTTCACTAAGTCAACTGTTTGAGTTCAGGCAAGTCCCCAGGAGATGGTTAGGTTCAGTACAACTGCACAGGGAGAGGTTAAGATAAAGAGAAAGTGGACTCTTTGGTCGTGCCCTAGTGGTCCTGTGGACTCTGGGGATTGGGTCAAGCCAGCAGTAGACCAGCTGGCTAGACCCAATCCCCAGAGTCCACAGGACCACCAAGGCACTTAAGCCCCCACGCCACGACAAGGCAGAGTCCATGTTAGGGTTAGGGTTAGGGTTAGGGTTAGGGTTAGGGTTAGGGTTAGGGTTAGGATAGGGGGGTTTAGCCACCTTTGAGCCGGCTCAAAGTTAGGGTTAGGGTTAGGGTTAGGGTTAGGGTTAGGGTTAGGGTTAGGATAAGGCAAGAGTGCCACTTTGGAATCTTTGATTTGACCCCCTAAACAGTGGATCATTTGCTCTACACTTCGGCTACCCCCCCATTTTCGGGTACCCTGATTCCAGTAATACTAATGAGGAAGGGGTGGGACCTTGTCTTCTCGTCCAATCGGGTTAGGGTTAGGGTTAGGGTTAGGGTTAGGGTTAGGGTTAGGGTTAGGGTTAGGGTTAGGATAGGGGCTGAGTGCCACTTTGGAATCTTTGATTTGACCCCCTAAACAGTGGATCATTTGCTTGACACTTCGGCTACCCCCCCATTTTCATGTACCCTGATTCCAGGAATAGTAATGAGGAAGGGGTGGGACCTTGTCTTCTCGTCCAATCAGCGAAAAGCAAGTTCAAAGGTCTGTAACTTTTGCTAGGAGTGGATCATTTGCTCATGGATGGTACCGTTGGAAAGCTCGTGGTCGTATTATGTTCGACGGAAGCAGTTTCCAAGTCTCTACGACCTTCCGTTCGGAAGTTATGACCGGAAATGTGTATCGCATTGAAAATGAATGGAGCGAAAATTTCCTGAAATTTGACTAAGTGTTTTGGTGAAAAAGGTTCACCCAGAAAGTGTTTAGGAGCACGTTTTAGGCCATTTGGAGTCGATACGTACCTATAAACAAAGTTTTTTTTGGGAAAAAATAATTGTGAAATTTGACGAAAATTTCCTGAAATTTGACTAAGTGTTTTGGTGAAAAAGGTTCACCCAGAAAGTAGTTAGGAGCACGTTTCAGGCCATTTGGAGTCGATAGGTACCTATATTAAACAAACTTCTTTTGGGAAAAATACTTGTAAATTTTCTAAGATTTTCACTAAGTCAACTGTTTGAGTTCAGGCAAGTCCCCAGGAGATGGTTAGGTTCAGTACAACTGCACAGGGAGAGGTTAAGATAAAGAGAAAGTGGACTCTCTGGTCGTGCCCTAGTGGTCCTGTGGACTCTGGGGATTGGGTCAAGCCAGCAGTAGGGTTAGGGTTAGGGTTAGGGTTAGGGTTAGGGTTAGGGTTAGGGTTAGGGTTAGGATAGGGGCTGAGTGCCACTTTGGAATCTTTGATTTGACCCCCTAAACAGTGGATCATTTGCTTGACACTTCGGCTACCCCCCCATTTTCATGTACCCTGATTCCAGGAATAGTAATGAGGAAGGGGTGGGACCTTGTCTTCTCGTCCAATCAGCGAAAAGCAAGTTCAAAGGTCTGTAACTTTTGCTAGGAGTGGATCATTTGCTCATGGATGGTACCGTTGGAAAGCTCGTGGTCGTATTATGTTCGACGGAAGCAGTTTCCAAGTCTCTACGACCTTCCGTTCGGAAGTTATGACCGGAAATGTGTATCGCATTGAAAATGAATGGAGCGAAAATTTCCTGAAATTTGACTAAGTGTTTTGGTGAAAAAGGTTCACCCAGAAAGTAGTTAGGAGCACGTTTCAGGCCATTTGGAGTCGATAGGTACCTATATTAAACAAACTTCTTTTGGGAAAAATACTTGTAAATTTTCTAAGATTTTCACTAAGTCAACTGTTTGAGTTCAGGGTTAGGGTTTGTGTTCAACGGCTCCCTGCGGGAAACCAATACGCTACTGCCTCCTAACGCTCGTAGGCGTTACCAGAGTTAGGGTTAGGGTTAGGGTTAGGGTTAGGGTTAGGGTTAGGGTTTAGGGTTAGGGTTAGGGTTAGGGTTAGGGTTAGGGTTTGTGTTCAACGGCTCCCTGCGGGAAACCAATACGCTACTGCCTCCTAACGCTCGTAGGCGTTACCAGAGTTCGCAGAAGGTAGTGTTGCACTCTCACATCGTACATCCAGTTGAGATCCGTATGCACTAAAGTACTTTTGTCAGTAGCGTATGGTGCGGGACCTCTGAATAGTTTCAGAGTTTTGATGTGAGATGTGCTGTATGGTGTATCAAGGTCACTGGGTATACCTTATGTGTGCAGTCGGATTGCGGAGGATCCGGTGTCTTCGTAGTGGCTAGTGGGTGCATTGTGAGAGGACAGTTGTGAGTTTTGGAAGGGGAGAGGAAGGGGGGTTGGGTTAGGGTTAGGGTTAGGGTTAGGGTTAGGGTTAGGGTTAGGGTTAGGATAGGGCAAGAGTGCCACTTTGGAATCTTTGATTTGACCCCCTAAACAGTGGATCATTTGCTCTACACTTCGGCTACCCCCCCATTTTCGGGTACCCTGATTCCAGTAATACTAATGAGGAAGGGGTGGGACCTTGTCTTCTCGTCCAATCAGCGAAAAGCAAGTTCAAAGGTCTGTAACTTTTGCTAGGAGTGGATCATTTGCTCATGGATGGTACCGTTGGAAAGCTCGTGGTCGTATTATGTTCGACGGAAGCAGTTTCCAAGTCTCTAGGGTTAGGGTTAGGGTTAGTTGTTTGATGCTATCTCGATGAACCCCCTACCCTGGTCCGACGACTGGGCAGTTTACAGGGTTCAAAGGCAATGCACTGGCCGGCGCACGTCGTCCGCATCTCTCCGTTCCATTTCCGCACCATCCCTTAGTAAAACAAAGTTTATAACAAAATGGAGACACCCTCAGAGTACTGGAAAAATTATTTTGTAAAAATATGGGAACTCCCCTTTAAGTTCTGGAGAAAAAAGGTGTGTTCCTGTGTGTTTGTAAAATTGTGGGGACCTCCCTTAGAGTTCTGGAAATAATATGTCTTTGTAAAAACGTGGGAACCTCCTTTAGAGTTCTGGAAATCATATCTGTTTGTAAAAATATGGGAATCACCCTTAGATTTCTGGAAATATCTGTTTGTACAAAAGTGGGAACCTCCTTTAGAGTTCTGGAAATCATATCTGTTTGTAAAAATGTGGGAATCACCCTTAGATTTCTGGAAATATCTGTTTGTACAAAAGTGGGAACCACCCTTAGATCTCTGAAAATAACGTGTTTGTAAAAAAGTGGGAACCACCCTTAGATTTCTGGAAAAAAAATATATACAAAAATATATAATAAAATAATGTTTGTAAAAATTTGGGAGCCTCCCTCAGAGTTCTGGAAAAACATTTTTGTCAAAAAAATGTAAAAAAGTGGAGAAGGTTTGAGAAGGGACAGGGTCAGGGAGAGGTGTCTGGACGGACAGCGCTTTCCCCCGCCGGACCGGGCTGTTACCCTGTCCCTCTCACTCCCACGCAGTGCGAGGGAAGGAAAGAGAAGGATGGAGTCCTGTACCATCATTATAGTTCTGGAGAAAAAATGTGTAAAAAAATGTAAAAAAATGTGGAGGTTTGAGAAGGGACAGGGCCAGGGAGAGGTGTCTGGACGGAAAGCGCTTTCCCCCGCCGGACCGGGCTGTTACCCTGTCCCTCTCACTCCCACGCAGTGCGGGGGAAGGAAAGAGAAGGATGGAGTCCTGTATCACCATTGTAGTTCTGAAAAAACATTTTTTGAAAATTGTGAAAAAATGTGGAGGTTTGAGAAGGGACAGGGCCAGGGAGAGGTGTCTGGACGGACAGCGCTTTCCCCCGCCGGACCGGGCTGTTACCCTGTCCCTCTCACTCCCACGCAGTGCGAGGGAAAGAAAGAGAAGGATGGAGTCCTGAATTTCCTGGTACGATCCAAGTCAGGGTGAGGTTGGGGTTAAGGTCAGGGTGGGTTTGGGTTAAGGTTAGGATTATGGTGTGGGGGAAAGGGTTAGGGTTAGGGTTAGGGTTAGGGTTAGGGTTAGGGTTAGGGTTAGGGTTAGGGTTAGGGTTAGGGTTAGGGTTAGGGTTAGGGTTAGGGTTAGGGTTAGGGTTAGGGTTAGGGTTAGGGTTAGGGTTAGGGTTAGGGTTAGGGTTAGGGTTAGGGTTAGGGTTAGGGTTAGGGTTAGGGTTAGGGTTAGGGTTAGGGTTAGGGTTAGGGTTAGGGTTAGGGTTAGGGTTAGGGTTAGGGTTAGGGTTAGGGTTAGGGTTAGGGTTAGGGTTAGGGTTAGGGTTAGGGTTAGGGTTAGGGTTAGGGTTAGGGTTAGGGTTAGGGTTAGGGTTAGGGTTAGATTAAGGGGGTAAAATGAGGTAAGGGTAAATTACCCTTCCGCTAATAAGGGTTAGGGTTAGGGTTAGGGTTAGGGTTAGGGTTAGGGTTAGGGTTAGGGTTAGGGTTAGGGTTAGGGTTAGGGTTAGGGTTAGGGTTAGGGTTAGGATAGGGCAAGAGTGCCACTTTGGAATCTTTGATTTGACCCCCTAAACAGTGGATCATTTGCTCTACACTTCGGCTACCCCCCCATTTTCGGGTACCCTGATTCCAGTAATACTAATGAGGAAGGGGTGGGACCTTGTCTTCTCGTCCAATCAGCGAAAAGCAAGTTCAAAGGTCTGTAACTTTTGCTAGGAGTGGATCATTTGCTCATGGATGGTACCGTTGGAAAGCTCGTGGTCGTATTATGTTCGACGGAAGCAGTTTCCAAGTCTCTAGGGTTAGGGTTAGGGTTAGTTGTTTGATGCTATCTCGATGAACCCCCTACCCTGGTCCGACGACTGGGCAGTTTACAGGGTTCAAAGGCAATGCACTGGCCGGCGCACGTCGTCCGCATCTCTCCGTTCCATTTCCGCACCATCCCTTAGTAAAACAAAGTTTATAACAAAATGGAGACACCCTCAGAGTACTGGAAAAATTATTTTGTAAAAATATGGGAACTCCCCTTTAAGTTCTGGAGAAAAAAGGTGTGTTCCTGTGTGTTTGTAAAATTGTGGGGACCTCCCTTAGAGTTCTGGAAATAATATGTCTTTGTAAAAACGTGGGAACCTCCTTTAGAGTTCTGGAAATCATATCTGTTTGTAAAAATATGGGAATCACCCTTAGATTTCTGGAAATATCTGTTTGTACAAAAGTGGGAACCTCCTTTAGAGTTCTGGAAATCATATCTGTTTGTAAAAATGTGGGAATCACCCTTAGATTTCTGGAAATATCTGTTTGTACAAAAGTGGGAACCACCCTTAGATCTCTGAAAATAACGTGTTTGTAAAAAAGTGGGAACCACCCTTAGATTTCTGGAAAAAAAATATATACAAAAATATATAATAAAATAATGTTTGTAAAAATTTGGGAGCCTCCCTCAGAGTTCTGGAAAAACATTTTTGTCAAAAAAATGTAAAAAAGTGGAGAAGGTTTGAGAAGGGACAGGGTCAGGGAGAGGTGTCTGGACGGACAGCGCTTTCCCCCGCCGGACCGGGCTGTTACCCTGTCCCTCTCACTCCCACGCAGTGCGAGGGAAGGAAAGAGAAGGATGGAGTCCTGTACCATCATTATAGTTCTGGAGAAAAAATGTGTAAAAAAATGTAAAAAAATGTGGAGGTTTGAGAAGGGACAGGGCCAGGGAGAGGTGTCTGGACGGAAAGCGCTTTCCCCCGCCGGACCGGGCTGTTACCCTGTCCCTCTCACTCCCACGCAGTGCGGGGGAAGGAAAGAGAAGGATGGAGTCCTGTATCACCATTGTAGTTCTGAAAAAACATTTTTTGAAAATTGTGAAAAAATGTGGAGGTTTGAGAAGGGACAGGGCCAGGGAGAGGTGTCTGGACGGACAGCGCTTTCCCCCGCCGGACCGGGCTGTTACCCTGTCCCTCTCACTCCCACGCAGTGCGAGGGAAAGAAAGAGAAGGATGGAGTCCTGAATTTCCTGGTACGATCCAAGTCAGGGTGAGGTTGGGGTTAAGGTCAGGGTGGGTTTGGGTTAAGGTTAGGATTATGGTGTGGGGGAAAGGGTTAAGGTTAGGATTTGGGAAAGGGTTAGGGTTAGGTTTTATGGTGGGGGGAAGGGTTAAGGTTAGGATTTGGGAAAGGGTTAAGGTTAGGATTTGGGAAAGGGTTAGGGTTAGGTTGGGGAAGGGTTAAGGTTAGGATTTGGGAAATGGTTAGGGTTAGGTTGGGGAAGGGGTATGGTTATGGTGGGGGGAAGGGTTAAGGTTAGGATCTGGGAAAGGGTTAGGTTTAGGGACTGGAGGGAAGAGTTAGGGGACGCCATCCAGGCTGCAGTTGACAGGTCCTTCGGGATAAAAGTCTATTTCCATCCAGCAATAATCTATTTATTTCTCTATTATATTTCCAATTCTATTCAGCAAAAATCTATTTATTTCCCTATTTTATTTCTAATTTATCCTATTTATAGGACACATCATCAGTAGTGAACCCCGGGATCACGGGGTGTTTCGGCCATTACCACCAGACACCCTCACCCGAGGATGGCCCCGCCGGGATGATCAGTTCCCAGGGTGTGTCCATTTTAGTATAAAGATAAGATAAGATCTAATTTTATGAGTTAATATTACAGAGTTAAAGTTATTATAATTACGGTAGGAAGGCTATGTTTTTTATATATTATAAAACTTATTATTTAATTATTATTATATTTATTATTATTATGAATTTAATTATTATTATTATTATTATTATTATTATTATTATTATTATTATTATTATTATTTATTTAAATAGTATTATTATTATTATTATTTTTATAAAACAAGGTGAACTAGGGTTAGGGTTAGGGTTAGGGTTAGGGTTAGGGTTAGGGTTAGGGTTAGGATAAGGCAAGAGTGCCACTTTGGAATCTTTGATTTGACCCCCTAAACAGTGGATCATTTGCTCTACACTTCGGCTACCCCCCCCATTTTCGGGTACCCTGATTCCAGTAATACTAATGAGGAAGGGGTGGGACCTTGTCTTCTCGTCCAATCAGCGAAAAGCAAGTTCAAAGGTCTGTAACTTTTGCTAGGAGTGGATCATTTGCTCATGGATGGTACCGTTGGAAAGCTCGTGGTCGTATTATGTTCGACGGAAGCAGTTTCCAAGTCTCTACGACCTTCCGTTCGGAAGTTATGACCGGAAATGTGTATCGCATTGAAAATGAATGGAGCGAAAATTTCCTGAAATTTGACTAAGTGTTTTGGTGAAAAAGGTTCACCCAGAAAGTAGTTAGGAGCACGTTTAAGGCCATTTGGAGTCGATGGGTACCTATTTTAAACAAAGTATTTTTTGGGTTAGGGTTAGGGTTAGGGTTAGGGTTAGGGTTAGATTTTTCAGGTTTCTCGATGATCCCCCCACCTCGTCCGTCGACTCGGTGGTTTACAGGGACCAAAGGCAATGCGACAGGCCAGCGCACGTCGTCCATTTGGCTCTCTTGACCGTACTATCCACTAAAAGTTTGATTAGTAGTAGAGAGACAACAGGTCAATTACAAGTTTAGGTTTGCTTAATAGTAGAGGAGAGACAACAGGTCAATTACAGATTTGGGTGAGAGGGGTCAGGACCAGGAAGAGTTGCCTTATAGGGGCAGGTCTCTTCCCCGCCTTGACGGGCCGTTATCCTGCCCCTCTCGCACTCCCACGCAGAGCGAGGGAGTAAAAGAAGGAGGAGGTGATGGGTGGAGTCATGAATGTCCTCGTAGATCCAGGCTGGGATGGGATCAGGTCCAGGGTGGGGATGAGGGAGCTCCACATCTGGTTGAGAGAGTTCCACATTTGGTTGAGAGGGGTCAGGACCAGGGAGAGTTGCCTTATAGGGGCAGGTCTCTCCCCCGCCTTGACGGGCCGTTATCCTGCCCCCTCTCGCTCCCACGCAGTACGAGGGAAAGAAAGAAGGAGGAGGGTGGTGGGTGGAGTCGTGAATGTCTTCGTAGATCCAGGCTGGGATGTGGTTGGGATAAGGGTTAGGGTCAGGGGTTAGGGTTAGAGTTAAGGGTTAAGGTTAGGGGTCAGGGGTTAGGGTTATGACTAAGGGTTAGGGTTAGGGGTTGGGGTTAGGGCAAGGGTTCGGGGTTAAGGTTAGGGTTAGAGGTCAAGGGTTAGGGGTTGGGTTAGGGTTAGGGTTAGGGTTAGGGTTAGGGTTAGGGTTAGGGTTAGGGTTAGGGTTAGGGTTAGGGTTAGGGTTAGGGTTAGGGTTAGGGTTAGGGTTAGGGTTAGGGTTAGGGTTAGGGTTAGGGTTAGGGTTAGGGTTAGGGTTAGGGTTAGGGTTAGGGTTAGGGTTAGGGTTAGGGTTAGGGTTAGGGTTAGGGTTAGGGTTAGGGTTAGGGTTAGGGTTAGGGTTAGGGTTAGGGTTAGGGTTAGGGTTAGGGTTAGGGTTAGGGTTAGGGTTAGGGTTAGGGTTAGGGTTAGGGTTAGGGTTAGGGTTAGGGTTAGGGTTAGGGTTAGGGTTAGGGTTAGGGTTAGGGTTAGGGTTAGGGTTAGGGTTAGGGTTAGGGTTAGGGTTAGGGTTAGGGTTAGGGTTAGGGTTAGGGTTAGGGTTAGGGTTAGGGTTAGGGTTAGGGTTAGGGTTAGGGTTAGGGTTAGGGTTAGGGTTAGGGTTAGGGTTAGGGTTAGGGTTAGGGTTAGGGTTAGGGTTAGGGTTAGGGTTAGGGTTAGGGTTAGGGTTAGGGTTAGGGTTAGGGTTAGGGTTAGGGTTAGGGTTAGGGTTAGGGTTAGGGTTAGGGTTAGGGTTAGGGTTAGGGTTAGGGTTAGGGTTAGGGTTAGGGTTAGGGTTAGGGTTAGGGTTAGGGTTAGGGTTAGGGTTAGGGTTAGGGTTAGGGTTAGGGTTAGGGTTAGGGTTAGGGTTAGGGTTAGGGTTAGGGTTAGGGTTAGGGTTAGGGTTAGGGTTAGGGTTAGGGTTAGGGTTAGGGTTAGGGTTAGGGTTAGGGTTAGGGTTAGGGTTAGGGTTAGGGTTAGGGTTAGGGTTAGGGTTAGGGTTAGGGTTAGGGTTAGGGTTAGGGTTAGGGTTAGGGTTAGGGTTAGGGTTAGGGTTAGGGTTAGGGTTAGGGTTAGGGTTAGGGTTAGGGTTAGGGTTAGGGTTAGGGTTAGGGTTAGGGTTAGGGTTAGGGTTAGGGTTAGGGTTAGGGTTAGGGTTAGGGTTAGGGTTAGGGTTAGGGTTAGGGTTAGGGTTAGGGTTAGGGTTAGGGTTAGGGTTAGGGTTAGGGTTAGGGTTAGGGTTAGGGTTAGGGTTAGGGTTAGGGTTAGGGTTAGGGTTAGGGTTAGGGTTAGGGTTAGGGTTAGGGTTAGGGTTAGGGTTAGGGTTAGGGTTAGGGTTAGGGTTAGGGTTAGGGTTAGGGTTAGGGTTAGGGTTAGGGTTAGGGTTAGGGTTAGGGTTAGGGTTAGGGTTAGGGTTAGGGTTAGGGTTAGGGTTAGGGTTAGGGTTAGGGTTAGGGTTAGGGTTAGGGTTAGGGTTAGGGTTAGGGTTAGGGTTAGGGTTAGGGTTAGGGTTAGGGTTAGGGTTAGGGTTAGGGTTAGGGTTAGGGTTAGGGTTAGGGTTAGGGTTAGGGTTAGGGTTAGGGTTAGGGTTAGGGTTAGGGTTAGGGTTAGGGTTAGGGTTAGGGTTAGGGTTAGGGTTAGGGTTAGGGTTAGGGTTAGGGTTAGGGTTAGGGTTAGGGTTAGGGTTAGGGTTAGGGTTAGGGTTAGGGTTAGGGTTAGGGTTAGGGTTAGGGTTAGGGTTAGGGTTAGGGTTAGGGTTAGGGTTAGGGTTAGGGTTAGGGTTAGGGTTAGGGTTAGGGTTAGGGTTAGGGTTAGGGTTAGGGTTAGGGTTAGGGTTAGGGTTAGGGTTAGGGTTAGGGTTAGGGTTAGGGTTAGGGTTAGGGTTAGGGTTAGGGTTAGGGTTAGGGTTAGGGTTAGGGTTAGGGTTAGGGTTAGGGTTAGGGTTAGGGTTAGGGTTAGGGTTAGGGTTAGGGTTAGGGTTAGGGTTAGGGTTAGGGTTAGGGTTAGGGTTAGGGTTAGGGTTAGGGTTAGGGTTAGGGTTAGGGTTAGGGTTAGGGTTAGGGTTAGGGTTAGGGTTAGGGTTAGGGTTAGGGTTAGGGTTAGGGTTAGGGTTAGGGTTAGGGTTAGGGTTAGGGTTAGGGTTAGGGTTAGGGTTAGGGTTAGGGTTAGGGTTAGGGTTAGGGTTAGGGTTAGGGTTAGGGTTAGGGTTAGGGTTAGGGTTAGGGTTAGGGTTAGGGTTAGGGTTAGGGTTAGGGTTAGGGTTAGGGTTAGGGTTAGGGTTAGGGTTAGGGTTAGGGTTAGGGTTAGGGTTAGGGTTAGGGTTAGGGTTAGGGTTAGGGTTAGGGTTAGGGTTAGGGTTAGGGTTAGGGTTAGGGTTAGGGTTAGGGTTAGGGTTAGGGTTAGGGTTAGGGTTAGGGTTAGGGTTAGGGTTAGGGTTAGGGTTAGGGTTAGGGTTAGGGTTAGGGTTAGGGTTAGGGTTAGGGTTAGGGTTAGGGTTAGGGTTAGGGTTAGGGTTAGGGTTAGGGTTAGGGTTAGGGTTAGGGTTAGGGTTAGGGTTAGGGTTAGGGTTAGGGTTAGGGTTAGGGTTAGGGTTAGGGTTAGGGTTAGGGTTAGGGTTAGGGTTAGGGTTAGGGTTAGGGTTAGGGTTAGGGTTAGGGTTAGGGTTAGGGTTAGGGTTAGGGTTAGGGTTAGGGTTAGGGTTAGGGTTAGGGTTAGGGTTAGGGTTAGGGTTAGGGTTAGGGTTAGGGTTAGGGTTAGGGTTAGGGTTAGGGTTAGGGTTAGGGTTAGGGTTAGGGTTAGGGTTAGGGTTAGGGTTAGGGTTAGGGTTAGGGTTAGGGTTAGGGTTAGGGTTAGGGTTAGGGTTAGGGTTAGGGTTAGGGTTAGGGTTAGGGTTAGGGTTAGGGTTAGGGTTAGGGTTAGGGTTAGGGTTAGGGTTAGGGTTAGGGTTAGGGTTAGGGTTAGGGTTAGGGTTAGGGTTAGGGTTAGGGTTAGGGTTAGGGTTAGGGTTAGGGTTAGGGTTAGGGTTAGGGTTAGGGTTAGGGTTAGGGTTAGGGTTAGGGTTAGGGTTAGGGTTAGGGTTAGGGTTAGGGTTAGGGTTAGGGTTAGGGTTAGGGTTAGGGTTAGGGTTAGGGTTAGGGTTAGGGTTAGGGTTAGGGTTAGGGTTAGGGTTAGGGTTAGGGTTAGGGTTAGGGTTAGGGTTAGGGTTAGGGTTAGGGTTAGGGTTAGGGTTAGGGTTAGGGTTAGGGTTAGGGTTAGGGTTAGGGTTAGGGTTAGGGTTAGGGTTAGGGTTAGGGTTAGGGTTAGGGTTAGGGTTAGGGTTAGGGTTAGGGTTAGGGTTAGGGTTAGGGTTAGGGTTAGGGTTAGGGTTAGGGTTAGGGTTAGGGTTAGGGTTAGGGTTAGGGTTAGGGTTAGGGTTAGGGTTAGGGTTAGGGTTAGGGTTAGGGTTAGGGTTAGGGTTAGGGTTAGGGTTAGGGTTAGGGTTAGGGTTAGGGTTAGGGTTAGGGTTAGGGTTAGGGTTAGGGTTAGGGTTAGGGTTAGGGTTAGGGTTAGGGTTAGGGTTAGGGTTAGGGTTAGGGTTAGGGTTAGGGTTAGGGTTAGGGTTAGGGTTAGGGTTAGGGTTAGGGTTAGGGTTAGGGTTAGGGTTAGGGTTAGGGTTAGGGTTAGGGTTAGGGTTAGGGTTAGGGTTAGGGTTAGGGTTAGGGTTAGGGTTAGGGTTAGGGTTAGGGTTAGGGTTAGGGTTAGGGTTAGGGTTAGGGTTAGGGTTAGGGTTAGGGTTAGGGTTAGGGTTAGGGTTAGGGTTAGGGTTAGGGTTAGGGTTAGGGTTAGGGTTAGGGTTAGGGTTAGGGTTAGGGTTAGGGTTAGGGTTAGGGTTAGGGTTAGGGTTAGGGTTAGGGTTAGGGTTAGGGTTAGGGTTAGGGTTAGGGTTAGGGTTAGGGTTAGGGTTAGGGTTAGGGTTAGGGTTAGGGTTAGGGTTAGGGTTAGGGTTAGGGTTAGGGTTAGGGTTAGGGTTAGGGTTAGGGTTAGGGTTAGGGTTAGGGTTAGGGTTAGGGTTAGGGTTAGGGTTAGGGTTAGGGTTAGGGTTAGGGTTAGGGTTAGGGTTAGGGTTAGGGTTAGGGTTAGGGTTAGGGTTAGGGTTAGGGTTAGGGTTAGGGTTAGGGTTAGGGTTAGGGTTAGGGTTAGGGTTAGGGTTAGGGTTAGGGTTAGGGTTAGGGTTAGGGTTAGGGTTAGGGTTAGGGTTAGGGTTAGGGTTAGGGTTAGGGTTAGGGTTAGGGTTAGGGTTAGGGTTAGGGTTAGGGTTAGGGTTAGGGTTAGGGTTAGGGTTAGGGTTAGGGTTAGGGTTAGGGTTAGGGTTAGGGTTAGGGTTAGGGTTAGGGTTAGGGTTAGGGTTAGGGTTAGGGTTAGGGTTAGGGTTAGGGTTAGGGTTAGGGTTAGGGTTAGGGTTAGGGTTAGGGTTAGGGTTAGGGTTAGGGTTAGGGTTAGGGTTAGGGTTAGGGTTAGGGTTAGGGTTAGGGTTAGGGTTAGGGTTAGGGTTAGGGTTAGGGTTAGGGTTAGGGTTAGGGTTAGGGTTAGGGTTAGGGTTAGGGTTAGGGTTAGGGTTAGGGTTAGGGTTAGGGTTAGGGTTAGGGTTAGGGTTAGGGTTAGGGTTAGGGTTAGGGTTAGGGTTAGGGTTAGGGTTAGGGTTAGGGTTAGGGTTAGGGTTAGGGTTAGGGTTAGGGTTAGGGTTAGGGTTAGGGTTAGGGTTAGGGTTAGGGTTAGGGTTAGGGTTAGGGTTAGGGTTAGGGTTAGGGTTAGGGTTAGGGTTAGGGTTAGGGTTAGGGTTAGGGTTAGGGTTAGGGTTAGGGTTAGGGTTAGGGTTAGGGTTAGGGTTAGGGTTAGGGTTAGGGTTAGGGTTAGGGTTAGGGTTAGGGTTAGGGTTAGGGTTAGGGTTAGGGTTAGGGTTAGGGTTAGGGTTAGGGTTAGGGTTAGGGTTAGGGTTAGGGTTAGGGTTAGGGTTAGGGTTAGGGTTAGGGTTAGGGTTAGGGTTAGGGTTAGGGTTAGGGTTAGGGTTAGGGTTAGGGTTAGGGTTAGGGTTAGGGTTAGGGTTAGGGTTAGGGTTAGGGTTAGGGTTAGGGTTAGGGTTAGGGTTAGGGTTAGGGTTAGGGTTAGGGTTAGGGTTAGGGTTAGGGTTAGGGTTAGGGTTAGGGTTAGGGTTAGGGTTAGGGTTAGGGTTAGGGTTAGGGTTAGGGTTAGGGTTAGGGTTAGGGTTAGGGTTAGGGTTAGGGTTAGGGTTAGGGTTAGGGTTAGGGTTAGGGTTAGGGTTAGGGTTAGGGTTAGGGTTAGGGTTAGGGTTAGGGTTAGGGTTAGGGTTAGGGTTAGGGTTAGGGTTAGGGTTAGGGTTAGGGTTAGGGTTAGGGTTAGGGTTAGGGTTAGGGTTAGGGTTAGGGTTAGGGTTAGGGTTAGGGTTAGGGTTAGGGTTAGGGTTAGGGTTAGGGTTAGGGTTAGGGTTAGGGTTAGGGTTAGGGTTAGGGTTAGGGTTAGGGTTAGGGTTAGGGTTAGGGTTAGGGTTAGGGTTAGGGTTAGGGTTAGGGTTAGGGTTAGGGTTAGGGTTAGGGTTAGGATAAGGCAAGAGTGCCACTTTGGAATCTTTGATTTGACCCCCTAAACAGTGGATCATTTGCTCTACACTTCGGCTACCCCCCCATTTTCGGGTACCCTGATTCCAGTAATACTAATGAGGAAGGGGTGGGACCTTGTCTTCTCGTCCAATCAGCGAAAAGCAAGTTCAAAGGTCTGTAACTTTTGCTAGGAGTGGATCATTTGCTAATGGATGGTACCGTTGGAAAGCTCGTGGTCGTATTATGTTCGACGGAAGCAGTTTCCAAGTCTCTACGACCTTCCGTTCGGAAGTTATGACCGGAAATGTGTATCGCATTGAAAATGAATGGAGCGAAAATTTCCTGAAATTTGACTAAGTGTTTTGGTGAAAAAAGTTCCCCTAGAAAGTGTTTAGGAGCACGTTTTAGGCCATTTGGAGTCGATATGTACCTATAAACAAATTTTTTTTGGGAAAAAAAATTGTGAAATTTGACGAAAATTTCCTGAAATTTGACTAAGTGTTTTGGTGAAAAAGGTTCACCCAGAAAGTAGTTAGGAGCACGTTTCAGACCATTTGGAGTCGATAGGTACCTATATTAAACAAACTTTTATTGGGAAAAATACTTGTAAATTTTCTAAGATTTTCACTAAGTCAACTGTTTGAGTTCAGGCAAGTCCCCAGGAGATGGTTAGGTTCAGTACAACTGCACAGGGAGAGGTTAAGATAAAGAGAAAGTGGACTCTTTGGTCGTGCCCTAGTGGTCCTGTGGACTCTGGGGATTGGGTCAAGCCAGCAGTAGACCAGCTGGCTAGACCCAATCCCCAGAGTCCACAGGACCACCAAGGCACTTAAGCCCCCACGCCACGACAAGGCAGAGTCCATGTTAGGGTTAGGGTTAGGGTTAGGGTTAGGGTTAGGGTTAGGGTTAGGGTTAGGATAGGGGGGTTTAGCCACCTTTGAGCCGGCTCAAAGTTAGGGTTAGGGTTAGGGTTAGGGTTAGGGTTAGGGTTAGGGTTAGGATAAGGCAAGAGTGCCACTTTGGAATCTTTGATTTGACCCCCTAAACAGTGGATCATTTGCTCTACACTTCGGCTACCCCCCCATTTTCGGGTACCCTGATTCCAGTAATACTAATGAGGAAGGGGTGGGACCTTGTCTTCTCGTCCAATCGGGTTAGGGTTAGGGTTAGGGTTAGGGTTAGGGTTAGGGTTAGGGTTAGGGTTAGGGTTAGGATAGGGGCTGAGTGCCACTTTGGAATCTTTGATTTGACCCCCTAAACAGTGGATCATTTGCTTGACACTTCGGCTACCCCCCCATTTTCATGTACCCTGATTCCAGGAATACTAATGAGGAAGGGGTGGGACCTTGTCTTCTCGTCCAATCAGCGAAAAGCAAGTTCAAAGGTCTGTAACTTTTGCTAGGAGTGGATCATTTGCTCATGGATGGTACCGTTGGAAAGCTCGTGGTCGTATTATGTTCGACGGAAGCAGTTTCCAAGTCTCTACGACCTTCCGTTCGGAAGTTATGACCGGAAATGTGTATCGCATTGAAAATGAATGGAGCGAAAATTTCCTGAAATTTGACTAAGTGTTTTGGTGAAAAAGGTTCACCCAGAAAGTGTTTAGGAGCACGTTTTAGGCCATTTGGAGTCGATAGGTACATGTATTAAACACACCTTTTTTTGGGAAAAATACTTGTAAATTTTCTAAGATTTTCACTAAGTCAACTGTTTGAGTTCAGGCAAGTCCCCAGGAGATGGTTAGGTTCAGTACAACTGCACAGGGAGAGGTTAAGATAAAGAGAAAGTGGACTCTTTGGTTGTGCCCTAGTGGTCCTGTGGACTCTAGGGTTAGGATTAGGGTTAGGGTTAGGGTTAGGGTTAGGGTTAGGATAAGGCAAGAGTGCCACTTTGGAATCTTTGATTTGACCCCCTAAACAGTGGATCATTTGCTCTACACTTCGGCTACCCCCCCATTTTCGGGTACCCTGATTCCAGTAATACTAATGAGGAAGGGGTGGGACCTTGTCTTCTCGTCCAATCAGCGAAAAGCAAGTTCAAAGGTCTGTAACTTTTGCTAGGAGTGGATCATTTGCTAATGGATGGTACCGTTGGAAAGCTCGTGGTCGTATTATGTTCGACGGAAGCAGTTTCCAAGTCTCTACGACCTTCCGTTCGGAAGTTATGACCGGAAATGTGTATCGCATTGAAAATGAATGGAGCGAAAATTTCCTGAAATTTGACTAAGTGTTTTGGTGAAGAAGGTTCACCCAGAAAGTAGTTAGGAGCACGTTTCAGGCCATTTGGAGTCGATACGTACCTATATTACACAAACTTTTTTGGGGAAAAATACTTGTAAATTTTCTAAGATTTAGGGTTAGGGTTAGGGTTAGGGTTAGGGTTAGGGTTAGGGTTAGGGTTAGGATAGGGGGTAACTGCCACTTTTGAGCCGGCTCAAAGTTAGCTTAGCCTAGCTTAGCAAGCTATAACTTGCTAAGCAAGCTATAACTTAGCTTAGCAACGTATATATACGGCTCCTAGGTGACAACTACTTCCAAAATGGTGTCGTTTTCGCGATTGGAGCAAAGGATCATGGGTAAAAAGTGTTTTTTTTTAATAACTTTTGATAGGAAGGTCCTAGAGCTTCGGAACCTGCTCGCGTCAGACATAATTAGGGGTCTAGCTTTCCAACGAGCCCACCCTCGACCTTCTACGACTTTGGGAAGTGGGAGAAAATCTAAAAAAAAAAAAAAAAAAAAATCGTATTTTTTATCTCAGCTTCCGAAGGTCGTAGAGACTCGTGGTTGGTCTTGTTGGAGAGCTAGACCCCTAAATATATCCGACGGATTCGGGTTTCGAAGCTCTCCGACCTTCTGTTCTGGAGATATAGGGCAAAACGTCCCCCCATAGGAAATGAATGGGCGCGAATTGGTGTAAAAATTACACTAAGTGTTTTGTCCAAAAACGACCCTCCAGAAAGTGTTAAGGAGCACGTTTCAGGCCATTTTGAGTCGTTTGATTCACTTTCTGATGACTGATTTTGTATTTCTTTTACCTCTGGTTAGGGTAAGTATAAGAGACATGGTAAGTGTTGGACTCTTTAGTCTGGCCCCAGTGGTCCTTGAGATTCTCCAGAATGGGTGTACCCAGCACAGCTTACTCCTGTGTGGTTAGGGTTAGGGTTAGGGTTAGGGTTAGGGTTAGGGTTAGGGTTAGGGTTAGGGTTAGGGTTAGGGTTAGGGTTAGGATAGGGGCTGAGTGCCACTTTGGAATCTTTGATTTGACCCCCTAAACAGTGGATCATTTGCTTGACACTTCGGCTACCCCCCCATTTTCATGTAGGGTTAGGGTTAGGGTTAGGGTTAGGGTTAGGGTTAGGGTTAGGGTTAGGGTTAGGGTTAGGGTTAGGGTTAGGGTTAGGGTTAGGGTTAGGGTTAGGGTTAGGGTTAGGGTTAGGGTTAGGGTTAGGGTTAGGGTTAGGGTTAGGGTTAGGGTTAGGGTTAGGGTTAGGGTTAGGGTTAGGGTTAGGGTTAGGGTTAGGGTTAGGGTTAGGGTTAGGGTTAGGGTTAGGGTTAGGGTTAGGGTTAGGGTTAGGGTTAGGGTTAGGATAGGGGGTAACTGCCACTTTTGAGCCGGCTCAAAGTTAGCTTAGCCTAGCTTAGCAAGCTATAACTTGCTAAGCAAGCTATAACTTAGCTTAGCAACGTATATATACGGCTCCTAGGTGACAACTACTTCCAAAATGGTGTCGTTTTCGCGATTGGAGCAAAGGATCATGGGTAAAAAGTGTTTTTTTTTAATAACTTTTGATAGGAAGGTCCTAGAGCTTCGGAACCTGCTCGCGTCAGACATAATTAGGGGTCTAGCTTTCCAACGAGCCCACCCTCGACCTTCTACGACTTTGGGAAGTGGGAGAAAATCTAAAAAAAAAAAAAAAAAAAAATCGTATTTTTTATCTCAGCTTCCGAAGGTCGTAGAGACTCGTGGTTGGTCTTGTTGGAGAGCTAGACCCCTAAATATATCCGACGGATTCGGGTTTCGAAGCTCTCCGACCTTCTGTTCTGGAGATATAGGGCAAAACGTCCCCCCATAGGAAATGAATGGGCGCGAATTGGTGTAAAAATTACACTAAGTGTTTTGTCCAAAAACGACCCTCCAGAAAGTGTTAAGGAGCACGTTTCAGGCCATTTTGAGTCGTTTGATTCACTTTCTGATGACTGATTTTGTATTTCTTTTACCTCTGGTTAGGGTAAGTATAAGAGACATGGTAAGTGTTGGACTCTTTAGTCTGGCCCCAGTGGTCCTTGAGATTCTCCAGAATGGGTGTACCCAGCACAGCTTACTCCTGTGTGGTTAGGGTTAGGGTTAGGGTTAGGGTTAGGGTTAGGGTTAGGGTTAGGGTTAGGGTTAGGGTTAGGGTTAGGATAGGGGCTGAGTGCCACTTTGGAATCTTTGATTTGACCCCCTAAACAGTGGATCATTTGCTTGACACTTCGGCTACCCCCCCATTTTCATGTAGGGTTAGGGTTAGGGTTAGGGTTAGGGTTAGGGTTAGGGTTAGGGTTAGGGTTAGGGTTAGGGTTAGGGTTAGGGTTAGGGTTAGGGTTAGGATAAGGCAAGAGTGCCACTTTGGAATCTTTGATTTGACCCCCTAAACAGTGGATCATTTGCTCTACACTTCGGCTACCCCCCCATTTTCGGGTACCCTGATTCCAGTAATACTAATGAGGAAGGGGTGGGACCTTGTCTTCTCGTCCAATCAGCGAAAAGCAAGTTCAAAGGTCTGTAACTTTTGCTAGGAGTGGATCATTTGCTAATGGATGGTACCGTTGGAAAGCTCGTGGTCGTATTATGTTCGACGGAAGCAGTTTCCAAGTCTCTACGACCTTCCGTTCGGAAGTTATGACCGGAAATGTGTATCGCATTGAAAATGAATGGAGCGAAAATTTCCTGAAATTTGACTAAGTGTTTTGGTGAAAAAAGTTCCCCTAGAAAGTGTTTAGGAGCACGTTTTAGGCCATTTGGAGTCGATATGTACCTATAAACAAATTTTTTTTGGGAAAAAAAATTGTGAAATTTGACGAAAATTTCCTGAAATTTGACTAAGTGTTTTGGTGAAAAAGGTTCACCCAGAAAGTAGTTAGGAGCACGTTTCAGACCATTTGGAGTCGATAGGTACCTATATTAAACAAACTTTTATTGGGAAAAATACTTGTAAATTTTCTAAGATTTTCACTAAGTCAACTGTTTGAGTTCAGGCAAGTCCCCAGGAGATGGTTAGGTTCAGTACAACTGCACAGGGAGAGGTTAAGATAAAGAGAAAGTGGACTCTTTGGTCGTGCCCTAGTGGTCCTGTGGACTCTGGGGATTGGGTCAAGCCAGCAGTAGACCAGCTGGCTAGACCCAATCCCCAGAGTCCACAGGACCACCAAGGCACTTAAGCCCCCACGCCACGACAAGGCAGAGTCCATGTTAGGGTTAGGGTTAGGGTTAGGGTTAGGGTTAGGGTTAGGGTTAGGGTTAGGATAGGGGGGTTTAGCCACCTTTGAGCCGGCTCAAAGTTAGGGTTAGGGTTAGGGTTAGGGTTAGGGTTAGGGTTAGGGTTAGGATAAGGCAAGAGTGCCACTTTGGAATCTTTGATTTGACCCCCTAAACAGTGGATCATTTGCTCTACACTTCGGCTACCCCCCCATTTTCGGGTACCCTGATTCCAGTAATACTAATGAGGAAGGGGTGGGACCTTGTCTTCTCGTCCAATCGGGTTAGGGTTAGGGTTAGGGTTAGGGTTAGGGTTAGGGTTAGGGTTAGGGTTAGGGTTAGGATAGGGGCTGAGTGCCACTTTGGAATCTTTGATTTGACCCCCTAAACAGTGGATCATTTGCTTGACACTTCGGCTACCCCCCCATTTTCATGTACCCTGATTCCAGGAATAGTAATGAGGAAGGGGTGGGACCTTGTCTTCTCGTCCAATCAGCGAAAAGCAAGTTCAAAGGTCTGTAACTTTTGCTAGGAGTGGATCATTTGCTCATGGATGGTACCGTTGGAAAGCTCGTGGTCGTATTATGTTCGACGGAAGCAGTTTCCAAGTCTCTACGACCTTCCGTTCGGAAGTTATGACCGGAAATGTGTATCGCATTGAAAATGAATGGAGCGAAAATTTCCTGAAATTTGACTAAGTGTTTTGGTGAAAAAGGTTCACCCAGAAAGTGTTTAGGAGCACGTTTTAGGCCATTTGGAGTCGATACGTACCTATAAACAAAGTTTTTTTTGGGAAAAAATAATTGTGAAATTTGACGAAAATTTCCTGAAATTTGACTAAGTGTTTTGGTGAAAAAGGTTCACCCAGAAAGTAGTTAGGAGCACGTTTCAGGCCATTTGGAGTCGATAGGTACCTATATTAAACAAACTTCTTTTGGGAAAAATACTTGTAAATTTTCTAAGATTTTCACTAAGTCAACTGTTTGAGTTCAGGCAAGTCCCCAGGAGATGGTTAGGTTCAGTACAACTGCACAGGGAGAGGTTAAGATAAAGAGAAAGTGGACTCTCTGGTCGTGCCCTAGTGGTCCTGTGGACTCTGGGGATTGGGTCAAGCCAGCAGTAGGGTTAGGGTTAGGGTTAGGGTTAGGGTTAGGGTTAGGGTTAGGGTTAGGGTTAGGATAGGGGCTGAGTGCCACTTTGGAATCTTTGATTTGACCCCCTAAACAGTGGATCATTTGCTTGACACTTCGGCTACCCCCCCATTTTCATGTACCCTGATTCCAGGAATAGTAATGAGGAAGGGGTGGGACCTTGTCTTCTCGTCCAATCAGCGAAAAGCAAGTTCAAAGGTCTGTAACTTTTGCTAGGAGTGGATCATTTGCTCATGGATGGTACCGTTGGAAAGCTCGTGGTCGTATTATGTTCGACGGAAGCAGTTTCCAAGTCTCTACGACCTTCCGTTCGGAAGTTATGACCGGAAATGTGTATCGCATTGAAAATGAATGGAGCGAAAATTTCCTGAAATTTGACTAAGTGTTTTGGTGAAAAAGGTTCACCCAGAAAGTAGTTAGGAGCACGTTTCAGGCCATTTGGAGTCGATAGGTACCTATATTAAACAAACTTCTTTTGGGAAAAATACTTGTAAATTTTCTAAGATTTTCACTAAGTCAACTGTTTGAGTTCAGGGTTAGGGTTTGTGTTCAACGGCTCCCTGCGGGAAACCAATACGCTACTGCCTCCTAACGCTCGTAGGCGTTACCAGAGTTAGGGTTAGGGTTAGGGTTAGGGTTAGGGTTAGGGTTAGGGTTTAGGGTTAGGGTTAGGGTTAGGGTTAGGGTTAGGGTTTGTGTTCAACGGCTCCCTGCGGGAAACCAATACGCTACTGCCTCCTAACGCTCGTAGGCGTTACCAGAGTTCGCAGAAGGTAGTGTTGCACTCTCACATCGTACATCCAGTTGAGATCCGTATGCACTAAAGTACTTTTGTCAGTAGCGTATGGTGCGGGACCTCTGAATAGTTTCAGAGTTTTGATGTGAGATGTGCTGTATGGTGTATCAAGGTCACTGGGTATACCTTATGTGTGCAGTCGGATTGCGGAGGATCCGGTGTCTTCGTAGTGGCTAGTGGGTGCATTGTGAGAGGACAGTTGTGAGTTTTGGAAGGGGAGAGGAAGGGGGGTTGGGTTAGGGTTAGGGTTAGGGTTAGGGTTAGGGTTAGGGTTAGGGTTAGGATAGGGCAAGAGTGCCACTTTGGAATCTTTGATTTGACCAGGGTTAGGGTTAGGGTTAGGGTTAGGGTTAGGGTTAGGGTTAGGGTTAGGGTTAGGGTTAGGGTTAGGGTTAGGGTTAGGGTTAGGGTTAGGGTTAGGGTTAGGGTTAGGGTTAGGGTTAGGGTTAGGGTTAGGGTTAGGGTTAGGGTTAGGGTTAGGGTTAGGGTTAGGGTTAGGGTTAGGGTTAGGGTTAGGGTTAGGGTTAGGGTTAGGGTTAGGGTTAGGGTTAGGGTTAGGGTTAGGGTTAGGGTTAGGGTTAGGGTTAGGGTTAGGGTTAGGGTTAGGGTTAGGGTTAGGGTTAGGGTTAGGGTTAGGGTTAGGGTTAGGGTTAGGGTTAGGGTTAGGGTTAGGGTTAGGGTTAGGGTTAGGGTTAGGGTTAGGGTTAGGGTTAGGGTTAGGGTTAGGGTTAGGGTTAGGGTTAGGGTTAGGGTTAGGGTTAGGGTTAGGGTTAGGGTTAGGGTTAGGGTTAGGGTTAGGGTTAGGGTTAGGGTTAGGGTTAGGGTTAGGGTTAGGGTTAGGGTTAGGGTTAGGGTTAGGGTTAGGGTTAGGGTTAGGGTTAGGGTTAGGGTTAGGGTTAGGGTTAGGGTTAGGGTTAGGGTTAGGGTTAGGGTTAGGGTTAGGGTTAGGGTTAGGGTTAGGGTTAGGGTTAGGGTTAGGGTTAGGGTTAGGGTTAGGGTTAGGGTTAGGGTTAGGGTTAGGGTTAGGGTTAGGGTTAGGGTTAGGGTTAGGGTTAGGGTTAGGGTTAGGGTTAGGGTTAGGGTTAGGGTTAGGGTTAGGGTTAGGGTTAGGGTTAGGGTTAGGGTTAGGGTTAGGGTTAGGGTTAGGGTTAGGGTTAGGGTTAGGGTTAGGGTTAGGGTTAGGGTTAGGGTTAGGGTTAGGGTTAGGGTTAGGGTTAGGGTTAGGGTTAGGGTTAGGGTTAGGGTTAGGGTTAGGGTTAGGGTTAGGGTTAGGGTTAGGGTTAGGGTTAGGGTTAGGGTTAGGGTTAGGGTTAGGGTTAGGGTTAGGGTTAGGGTTAGGGTTAGGGTTAGGGTTAGGGTTAGGGTTAGGGTTAGGGTTAGGGTTAGGGTTAGGGTTAGGGTTAGGGTTAGGGTTAGGGTTAGGGTTAGGGTTAGGGTTAGGGTTAGGGTTAGGGTTAGGGTTAGGGTTAGGGTTAGGGTTAGGGTTAGGGTTAGGGTTAGGGTTAGGGTTAGGGTTAGGGTTAGGGTTAGGGTTAGGGTTAGGGTTAGGGTTAGGGTTAGGGTTAGGGTTAGGGTTAGGGTTAGGGTTAGGGTTAGGGTTAGGGTTAGGGTTAGGGTTAGGGTTAGGGTTAGGGTTAGGGTTAGGGTTAGGGTTAGGGTTAGGGTTAGGGTTAGGGTTAGGGTTAGGGTTAGGGTTAGGGTTAGGGTTAGGGTTAGGGTTAGGGTTAGGGTTAGGGTTAGGGTTAGGGTTAGGGTTAGGGTTAGGGTTAGGGTTAGGGTTAGGGTTAGGGTTAGGGTTAGGGTTAGGGTTAGGGTTAGGGTTAGGGTTAGGGTTAGGGTTAGGGTTAGGGTTAGGGTTAGGGTTAGGGTTAGGGTTAGGGTTAGGGTTAGGGTTAGGGTTAGGG